>NC_042959.1:38067874-38145374 GCF_901001165.1 Salmo trutta
TTAAAATATACTTAAGTATCAAAAGTAAAAGTGTAAATCATTTCAAATTCCTTACATTAAGCAAACCAGATGGCACCATTTTCTTGTTGTTTTAATTTTACGGAAAGCCAGGGGCGCTCAGATATAACTTGCAAACAAAGAAATTGTGTTTAGTGACAATCCGCCGATTTATTAAGTGTGTGATTTTGACTATTTTCCTGTCCTGCTAAGCATTCAAAATGTAACTAGTAATTTTGGGTGTCAATGAAAATGTATGGTTTAAAAAGTACAATATTTTCTTAAGAAGTGTAGGGAAGTAAAAGTAGTCAAAAATATAAATAGTAAAGTACAGATACCCAAAAAAACTAATTTTGTAGTGCTTTAAAGTATTTTTACTTAAGTACTTTACACACTGATACAAAGGTACTTTTTTTGTGTGGAATTAGGCACACTGAAGTCATCTCTGCTAATTACATACTTAATTAGGAGTTGTTGCCTTTGACGCAATACTTATTTCTTGACAATACTATGTGTGCCCAGTCAGTGTAGTGAATGGGATATCTGTGTTTGGCTGTAGATGGAGAGAATGAGATCTGAACTGGATGAGGTGCAGCTCAGTGAGAAGCAGCTGAGGCATAAACTGGAGCTCCAGACAGAGACCCTGAGCATCAAAATGGAGGAGCTACGATCGGTCACAGAACGGACTCATGAAACCCTGTCCACAGAGATGATGGAATTGCAGGTGGAGAGGATGGAGCTTGAGGCTGCTAAGGTGAGGACCCTACCACACCGTCTGTAAAGACATAATCTCAGGAACCCAGAACTAAAATATTGCATCAGATGCTCAATTAAGTTCTGGAGTCAGATGTATGAGAATATACTACCAAGACTAGCATAGTCTCCATCCCCCTAAATGGAAGTTTTGGTCAAGTCCGTTGGCCAAATGTACCCTCTCTTCTGAAATTTGGAAGATGCCAACACCTGCGTAATCATGTTTTGGCTAAATTATCGTTAACGAAAAAATCTGCAAACTGGAAAAAAGCTCAGTCGTCTGATCCCACAGTCTGACAGACGCTACGCTCCACGCCTGGGTGACGTGTCCTAAAAATCATATCTCAATTTATTTCAAAACCATATTTCTACAAAATACATACATACATATACGTGTGTGTGTATTTTTGTAGAAATATTTTTTCTAAGCTTTGTTGTAAAATACAATGCATTTCAGTCAGCAATAATTAATGAATTCAGGGCTTGTGAAGATATACCTAGGCTAAATTAAGCCTTCCATAAGCCTAACTAATAATGTAATTATTTCATCAAATTAGTTTAACCTGCTTTTTTGCAATAATCACTGATCTGGCTTTTTAGTCTGTCTATGAAAATGCCCTTTTTGTTACAAGTTTAATCAGAACCCTGCACAATGCACATTCACTTCTTGTTGCAGGCAATATAGAAAATGAACACAAGCATTATAGAAAATGAACACAAGCATTATAGAAAATGAACACAAGCATTATAGAAAATGAACACAAGCATTATAGAAAATTAACACAGGTATCAAAAACAATCTCTCCAGCACAAGCCCACGTGCTAATGACTAGTCAGCTAATCTCTATAGCTATCATTATATTTCAAGTTTAGCCGACTTGCATCTATTTGCCAATCAACAAGGCAGAGCAGTTGAATTGTTAAACACCAAATCAATGTTCATTGATACTCCCGTTTTAGTAGTGTCTGCTCTGTGCGCAACTTGAGCAGTTGAGATATTAAAAAGGGTATCAATAGAAGGATAACTTCTCCTCTATTACAGTAAAATAACCGCTTGTCAGAGAGGAAGAAGTGATCTCATCTTTGTTGTTTGAGTGGCAGGGGAGGAGCTAATTTATTCTATATCAGGCCCAGCCCTACTCCGATTCCATCCGATGTTACGTCCATCTGTACATGAGAGATTAGTATAGGCCCATAAAGACACTGCTTTGTTTACTTTTAGTTGATTTAAATCTCAGTTGACAATGATTGCATGTGGTACAGTATAGGTAGCCATTTTTGTTTTTGTCCACTCAGGCTACCTTGGAGCTGGCACTTCAGGAGGCCCAGTACAAAGAGCAGCAGCTGGAGCTGACCAACACAAACCTTCAACGTCAACTAGAGAGAATCAGTGAGGAGAAAGAAGAGTGTGAGAGAGAAGCTGTATCCTGCTTCAACGCCTTGGAGGTAAAGATCACAATCTTCAGCAGTTTAGGATTGTGTGTATCATGCATACATTGCACTAGTCATTCATGCTAAGGAAACGAATGTCTTTCCTTTTTGCTTGCTTTAGAAAGCCCGAGAGGCCAACCAAGATCTCCAGATTCAACTGGATCAGCTGTTGCAACAGGCACAAGATCCCAACAGCAAGGGAAATTCTTTATTTGGAGAGGTAGGTACTGCATTGCCATCTGTCTCCGTAGCGTCTTTGAATGTGTTTCTAAGTTTTCACCATGTGCACAGTGTACAACACGTGTAAAACAGCACAGTGAAATTCTTACCTTGCGAGCTCTTTCCCAACAGTACAATAATAATAATAATAAAAATAGAATTAAAAACCTCAAGGACTACGATGAGGGTTAAATAAAATGAGTGCGAGAATATATACAGTAGGTCAGTGTCAGTACCTTTTTCAATGTGCTGGAGTGGTTGAGGTGGGTTTATACATACGACGTGACTGGTAGTAGGATTTACATGGAAACAGGGCTGGAAAAGGGACTGGTAGCAGGAATATATAAATACTTATGGTTACAGTATACAGTTGAAATCGGAAGTTTACAGACACCTTAGCCAAATACATTTAAACTCAGTTTTTCACAATTCCTGACATTTAATCCTAGTAAAAATACCCTGTCTTAGGTCAGTTAGGATCACCAGTTTATTTTAAGAATGTGAAATGTCAGAATAATAGTAGAGAGAATGATTTATTTCAGCTTTTATTTCTTTCATCACATTCCCAGTGGGTCAGAAGTTTACATGCTACAAAATAATAATTGAGTGTATTGCCTTTAACTTGGGTCAAACGTTTTGGGTAGCCTTCCACAAGCTTCACGCAATAAGTTGGGTGAATTTTGGCCCATTCCTCCTGACAGAGCTGGTGTAACTGAGTCAGGTTTGTAGGTCTCCTTACTTGCACACGCTTTTTCAGTTCTGCCCACAAATTTTCTATGGGATTGAGGTCAGGGCTTTGTGATGGCCACTCCAATACCTTGACTTTGTTGTCCTTAAGCCACTTTGCCACAACTTTGGAAGTAGGCTTGGGGTCATTGTCCATTTGGAAGACCCATTTGCGACCAAGCTTAAACTCCTGACTGATGTCTTGAGATGTTGCTTCAATATATCCAAATCATTTTCCTCCCTCATGATGCCATCTATTTTGTGAAGAGCACCAGTCCCTCCTGCAGCAAAGCACCCCCCACAACATGATGTTGCCACCCCCGTGCTTCACAGTTGGGATGGTGTTCTTCGGCTTGCAAGCATCCCCCTTTTTCCTCCAAACATAACGATGGTCATTATGGCCAAACAGTTCTATTTTTGTTTCATCAGACCAGAGGACATTTCTCCAAAAAGTACGATCTTTGTCCCCATGTGCAGTTGCAAACCGTAGTCTGGCTTTTTTATGGAGGTTTTGGAGCAGTGGCTTCTTCCTTGCTGAGCGGCATTTCAGGTTATGTCGATATAGGACTCGTTTTACTGTGGATATAGATACTTTTGTACCTGTTTCCTCCAGCATCTTCACAAGGTCCTTTGCTGATGTTCTGGGATTGATTTGCACTTTTCACACCGAAGTACGTTCATCTCTAGGAGACAGAGCACGTCTCCTTCCTGAGCGGTATGACGGCTGCGTGGTCCCATGGTGTTTATACTTGCGTACTATTGTTTGTACAGATGAACGTGGTACCTTCAGGCATTTGGAAATTGCTCCCAATGATGAACCAGACTTGTGGAGGTCTACAATTGTTTTCCTGAGGTCTTGGCTGAAATCTTTAGATTTTCCCATGATGTCAAGCAAAGAGGCACTGAGTTTGAAGGTAGGCCTTGAAATACATCCACAGGTACACCTCCAATTGACTCAAATGATGTCAATTAGCCTATCAGAAGCTTTTAATGCCATGACATTTTCTGGAATTTTCCAAGCTGTTTAAAGGTACAGTCAACTTAGTGTATGTAAACTTCTGACCCACTGGAACTGTGATACAGTGAAATAATCTGTCTGTAAACAATTGTTGGAAAAATTACTTGTCTCATGCACAAAGTAGATGTCCTAACCGACTTGCCAAAACTATAGTTTGTTAACAAGAAATTTGTGGAGTGGTTGAAAAACGAGTTTTAATGACTCCAACCTAAGTGTATGTAAACTTCCGACTTCAACTGTATACTAGTGGTAATATATACTTGTAAACCATAGTAATAGTGAACAGCAGCAGGATAAATGTAAATCAATGGACATCAGCGTAATGGTGTAATCTAATCATAACCTACACTACTGCTAAAATGACTTGTCTGTGTAGAGACCTGTGAATTGCCATAGTCAGTGTGGATAGTCAGTGGGAGAGTAGTAGTTGTTAGCCATTTAAGTCTTATGGCCAGGGGATAGAAGCTTTTTAGTAGTGTTGTCTGAGCTGGTACCGCCTGCAGGATGGGAGCACTGAGAACAGTCCATGTCTCGGGTGGCTGGAATCTTTTAGCAATTTTTCGGGCCTTTCTCAGACACCGCCTGGCATGTACTTCCTAGATGACTGGATCCTCACCCCCAGTGATGCCTCTGTAGGGCTTTCCGGTCGCGGGTGGTGAAATTGCCATGCCAAACGGTGATACAACCAGTCACGATGCTCTCAATGATGTTGCTGTAAAAGTTGCTGAGGGTCTGAGGGGCCATGCCAAATCGTTTCAGCCTCCCAAAGGAGAAGAGGTGTTGCCGTGCCTTCTTCACGACTGTTCTGGTGTCAGAGGACCTTGTTAAGTCCTCGTGATGTGGACACCGAGGAACTTGAAGCTCTTGACCCTCTCCACTGTGGCCCTGTGGCTGGGGGGTGTGCACCCTTCTCCCCGTTCTGTGTTATAGAGCCTCTTGATTTATTTTTTTAGCTTGAAGACAAACGAGCAGAGATGGAGAGACAGCTGATCAGTATGAAAGTACAGCACCAATCCCTTCAGAAGCAGCATGCCTTCTCCAAACAACAGCTCCATCGTATGAAGGTACGATAAAAACATTTTTTTTTTAAAGTATGTGAGACTGAACCCGAGGTAGACTTGGGATTCATTAATGTGCGTTTCCCTCATGCTTGATCCTCCAGGTTCAGATAGCCACACTCATGCAACTGCAAGGCTCTAGGGCAGATCCTGCCCAGCTGGAGCGCCTGCAGTCGATGCTCTCAGAGAAGAACAGTGAGATACAAGCCCTCATGATCAAACTACGTCGCCTGGAGAAAGTGGAGGTGTTGGCCTCTTGTTTGTTGTCATTTCAACTAAAATCCTGAACACTACAACATGTTATAGGGCAACAGATTCGCACCGTATGAAGTGCATGTTGTGCAGTTGTCACAATTGTTGGTTACTGTGTCTATGCAGATGACATTGAAGGCACAGCCCTCTTCAGCCCCAGTGGAAACAGACAGTGGTGATGGGACATACTACACTGACCTTCTGAAAATGCAACTTTCAAACTCTGCGTGAGTTATCGCTTGATTTTGGGCACAGTCAGTATTTACGTGCTGGATAGGTGATGACCTTCAGTTTGCCCATAAACATTCCACATTTAAAGTTTGGCTTACAAATGTTGAGATGAACCAAATTTGAACTGTCATACCTGCATCAGTGTTTGATTTTGTGTGTGTGTGTGTAGGAAGGATGCAGAGCGACTGGGGGATGAGTTGTCCATGCAAAGGATGAAGTCACTCTCTGAGAGTCAAAGAGCACTGGAGCTGGAGAGGAAGCTTTTCAGTGCAGAGAGGGCCCACAAACAGAGCCAGAGTGACAACATCAGGCTGCAAGTCAAAGTGGAAGAGCTTCGGTTGAAATATGAGCCCAATGGTAAATTTGCCTATATAGTGACATTCACTTGATCACAGTTGCAGTGTTAACTTACATATTTAAAAAATGTGACATTAGGTAAGAGAGATTTAAATCAATCTTATGTTGTCTTTAGAGGTGAATAAAAAACATATTCAGAAGCGCAAGCGCGAGAAGCTCCCTGTAGACATTCCAAGCAACATCCCAGAGGTGAAGAAAGAGGAGCCAGTGGTGCTGGAGCTCCCCAAGCACATGAAAGAGGAAATGGAAGCCGAGGCCCACCCTTTTACAGAGAAGAGGCTCACCGTTACCCCTCTGCAGCCCCCCAACAACCCCAAGCCTAACTCTGCCTTGACCCGAGACAGCAAGTGCGTGCGCATCTGCGAGGAGCCCCCAACCACTATCCCCAACCCTCCCAGGTCAGTGTCCCCATGGTCCTTCAGACTCCTGTCTCTCCTCTTCCACTGTGTCAACTTCAGTTTCTTTGTCGCCTTCCTCTTCCTGGGCTTTGTTTGAGCTCTCACCACTAGTCCACCATTGCCTACCCTTCCCTTGCCTTTTGGGAGGTCTGTCACAGGGAATAGTATTATACTTTCTGGGACATTTTTCCTACAAAGCTGACTGCCTGGATCAAGGCTAGAATTGCTGTTAGGTGAACACAGTTGTGACTTACTGTACCATGAGTCAGTGTGTTGATCTTCCTTTCCATGTATTTGGTGCATGTCATTTTAGGTACTAACAATGGTTTGCAGTCTGCTGCCAGTAGGAGCAATTTCAACTACGTTGATCCATGTCTTTGCACTTTTTTAACTTAATAAAACATGTAGAATTAAACTGTTTACCTTAAATCTAAACGGATTGATTGAATGGTGTACCACGTAGGCCTAGAACATTTCTTTGTAAATTAATCCTTTATATTTCACTAGAAATGATGACAACAGGGTTGTAAATGTAATCTGTATGGCTTTGGATTTGGCAACACCTTTATACAAATGAAATGGTTTGCCTTTTAGGTCTCCCTCAGCTGACTGTAAAACCATGACTGAGGAGCTGGAGATGGAGAAAGAAGGTGAAGAGAACAGAAGGGATGAAAAGAAAAAGCTAAAATCTCAAGAAGTCATCCATGTTACTTCGCAGAAAACACTGGAAAACCAATGTGCTCAGCAGTAGACTATGAAGTCTACACTTTTTATATTCCTTCAATCAAATACTAACGTTAGAGTATATTTAAAATGTTTGTTAATACATTAATAAAATTAAGACTATGGATTTCCGTCTGATAAATTATTTTATATTCTAATAGTGATTAAATTACAGATTTGGTCAGGAGATATGAATTGTATCAAATTAGTCTCGGCTTTGTTTGTTGTTTAAAATATTATGGGCCAGAGTGGACCCATGTGAAATTTGGCAATGTCTAATGATTTTCTATGAGGTACATGTTTGTGGGTTATATTTTGGTATGATAACCGCTTATCGGAGGTAGCTAAATGTGGTTATTAAGCTATGCGCTTAGTTGGGCCAACTGGATTGATGGTATGAAATGTTATAAGATGGCAATCTTCTCAAAACAAGGTATTGATGTGTTCACTTCAATATACAACACACAAGGAAGATATGGAAAAATAGGAATGGTAATAACATCTCTATGGGCCCACTGGGGGGGGGGTCAAAGGTCATACATGTATGGATTTTATGGGTATAAAATTACATCCACCATTTTAAAGTGCTCAACTGGATGAGACATTCCTATGCGTTGATGGATCACATGATTCCATCAGGAGGGATCAGACAAATAATTATAGTTGTGAGCAAACCTTCCATACTGTAGGTGGCAGTAAATTGCCAGCCTTAGCTTTATACCTGTTCAAATATTCTAGGTGGCAGTAAGCACCCTTTAAGTTTGCCAACTTATAGAAGTAGTAGAAGAAAATGGACCACTTTGAAATGGAGATTGCCTCAATGGCTCTACCAATGATTGATAAACACACTACACTAAATGGGGTCTGAAGCCGCGGCGCCTCCATCTTGGTACTTCCCCACCATTGTAAAAAATATTTTGGAAGCTATAGAAATGCATTTATAAATGTCTACATTTGTTTTTACCAGCAATCTGTTTATATACAGTACCAGTCAATGGTTTGGACACACCTACTCATTCAAGGGTTTTAATTTATTTTTACTATTTTATATTTGAGATTCTTCAAAGTAGCCACCTTGACAGCTTTGCACACTCTTGGCATTCTCTCAACCAGCTTCATGAGTTAGTCACCTGGAATTAATTTCAATTAATAGGTGTGCCTTGTTAAAAGTTAATTTCTGGAATTTCTTTCCTAAGGAAAGTGCGTTTGAGCCAATCATTTGTTTTGTGACAAGATAGGGTTGATATACAGAAGATGTCCCTATTTGGTAAAAGCAAGTCCATATTATGGCAAGAACAGCTCAAATAAGCAAAGAGAAAGGACAGTCCATCATTACTTGAAGGTTGTCATTATATGAAGGTCAGTCAATCTGGAACATTTCAAGAACTTCGAAAGTTTCTTCAAGTGCAGTCGCAAAAAAACAAAGCGCTATGATGAAACTGGCTCTCATGAGGATCGCCACAGAAAAGGAAGACCCAGTTACCTCTGCTGCAGAGGATAAGTTCATTAGAGTTACCAGCCTCAAAAATCGGCAATTAGCTGCACCTCAGATTGCAGCCGAAATAAATGCTTCACAGAGTTCAAGTAACAGACACATCTCAACATCAACTGTTCAGAGGAGACTGTGTGAATCGGGCCTTCATGGTCGAATTGCTGCAAAGAAACCACTACTAAAGGACACCAATAATAAGAAGAGACTTGCTTGGGCCAAGAAACACAAGCGAAAGACATTAGACCGGTGGAAATATGTCCATTGGTCTGAGGTTTTTGGTTCCAACCGCCGTGTCACTGTGAGATGCAGAGTAGGTGAACAGATGATCTCTGCATGTGTGGTTCCCACCGTGAAGCATGGAGGAGGAGGTGGGGGGGTGCTTAGCTGGTGACACTGTCAGTGATTTAGTTCGAATTCAAGGCACACTTGTATCAGCGTGGCTACCACATCATTTTGCAGCGATACGCCAGCCCATCTGGTTTGCGCTTAGTGGGACTATAATTTGTTTTTCAACAGGACAATGACCCAACACACCTCCAGGCTGTTTAAGGGCTATTTGACCAAGAAGGAGAGTGATGGAGTGCTGCATCAGATGACCTGGCCTCCACAGTCACCCAACTTCAACCCAATTGAGATGGTTTGGGATAAGTTGGACAGCAGAGTGAAGGAAAAGCAGCCAACAAGTGCTCAGCACATGTGGGAACTCCTTCAAGACTGTTGGAAAAGCATTCAAGGTGACTACCTCATGAAGCTGGTTGAGAGAATGCCAAGAGTGTGAAAAGATGTCATCAAGGCAAAGGGTGGCAACATTGAATAATCTAAAATATATTTAGATTTGTTTAACACTTTTTTTGGTTACTACATGATTCCATATGTGTTATTTCATAGTCTTGATGTCTTCACTATTATTCTACAATGCAGAAAAATTGTAAAAATAAAGAAAAACCCTTGAATGAGTAGGTGTGTCCAAACTTTTGAGTGGTACTGTACATCATTGGGCACTGCCTGTGCGCTTACAGACGCCATAATGGGAGATATAGTGCATTCGGAAAGTATTCGGACCCCTTGACTTTTTCCACATTTTGTTACGTTACAGCCTTATTCTAAAATGTATTAAGTACATGTTTTTCCTCATCAATCTTAACACAATACCCATAATGAAAATGCGAAAACAGTTTTTTTGCTTACATAAGTATTCACTCTTTGCTATGAGACTCGAAATTGAGCTCAGGTGCATCCTGTTTCCATTGATCATCCTTGAGATGTTTCTACAACTTGATTGGAGTCCACTTGTGGTAAATTCAAATGATTGGACGTGATTTGGAAAGGCACACACCTGTCTATAGAAGGTCTCAGCGTGCATGTCAGAGCAAAAACCAAGCGATGAGGTTGAAGGAATTGTCCGTGGAGCTCTGAGACAGGATTGGTCGAGGCACAGATCTGGTGAAGGGTACCAAAAAAGTGGCTGCAGCATTGAAGGTCCCCAAGAACATAGTGGCCTCCGTCATTCTTAAATGGAAGAAGTTTGGAACCACCAAGACTCTTCCTAGAGCTGGCTGCCCGGCCAAACTGAGCAATCGGGGGAGAAGGGCCTTGGTCAGGGAGGTGACCAAAAACCAAATGGTCACTCTGACATAGCGCCAGAGTTCCTCTGTGGAGATAGGAGAACCTTCCAGAAGGACAACCATCTCTGCAGCACTCCACCAATCAGTCCTATATGGTAGAATGGCCAGACGGAAGCCACTCTTTAGTAAAAGGCACATGACAGCCCGCTTAGAGTTTGCCAAAAGGCACCTAAAGGACTCTCAGACCATGAGAAACAAGATTCTGTGGTCTGATGAAAACAAGATTCAACTCTTTGGCCTGAATGCAACGTGTCACGTTTGAAAGAAACCTGGCACCATCCCTACGGGGAAGCATGGTGGTGGCAGCATCATGCTGTGGGGATGTTTTTCAGCGGCAGGGACTGGTAGAAAAGATGAAGATCGAGAGAAAGATGAACGGAGAAAAGTACAGAGAGATCCTTAATGAAAACCTGCTCCAGAGCGAGCGCTCGGGACCTCAGACTGGGGCGAAGGTTCACCTTCCAACAGGACAACAACCCTAAGCACACAGCCAAGACAATGCAGGAGTGGCTTTTGGACAAGTCTCTGAATGTCCTTGAGTGGCCCAGCCAGAGCCCGGACTTGAACCCAATCGAACATCTCTGGAGAGATCTGAAAATAGCTGTGCTGTCCAACCTGACCAACCTGACAGAGCTTGAGAGGATCTGCATAGAAGAATGGGAGAAATGCCCCAAATACAGGTGTGCCAAGCTTGTAGCAGAGGTGTGGACTCGAGTCACATGACTTGGACTCGAGTCAGATTCGAGTCACAAATATGATGACTTGCAACTCGACTTTAACACCAATGAGTTGACTTGGACTTGAGCCTTATGACTCGACCTGACTTGATACCCTCCCCAAGCCCAAATATTAAACATGATGCTATTAAAAAAAGTGTGCAGCGCATCAACTCTTCTTTTAACGGATTACAGTTTGAATCAGACAGCAGCCAATCAAATTGTGCCAGCTGAGAAAAAGTTGTGCGTGGCGTGCAGAGAAACGTCGGCGGGTGAATTCAGATGGAGCCCTTGGAAAGATATAAAGACGACGCTGTATCAACAAAAAATGGATTGCAACTTGCAAAACATGCGGGAAGAAAATTACGGACAATTTCCAACTTTGTTCGACATTTGAAGCTGCACAAAGAACGGTAAGTCGTGGCTAATATAGCCAACAGCTATATATTTTATTACTTTACTATCATCTAGGCTAACGTAACGATAAATCATGAGCCTCCACACAGTCAGTCTGTGTGGGAACGTGATCATTGCCCCCTAGAATTGAGCTACAACTGGCTAGGCAGTTGGTAGCCTAAATCCTGCCTGATGTTACTGCTGTTCCTTAAACCATTGACATACGTTAGCCTACTGTAACCACAGAGAGAGAGAGAGAGACAGAGAGTGTGAGTGTGTGTGTGTGTGTGGGCGATTGTGTACAAGCCTACATCGCCCGATTGTGCCCCATAGCGATCCTCAATAGTCGATCACTATTGGGGGGTCTTTCTCATGGCTACCCATGTACTTCCATGGAAATACAACGTTTATTTGGAAAGTAATAAATATATAGATATTTTTAAAAGCATTCATGATTTGCGTAAATGTAATATACAAACTATTACTCTTGTTAAAAATATGATATGATATTACATTTGGTGAAGAGCACATTATGACTTGTTTAGGACTCGAAACTCAAAGTTTAGGACTTGAGACTTGACTTGATACTTGACGCAGGGGCGAAAATCTGATATCAACTTTGGAGGGGACAATTACATTACATTTTCTCAAGAGCAATTCCTGAGGGGGACACCAAAAGTAGTGCTGTAACACATAGCCTACATTGTAATATGGTAAATGTATATTGAGGAACCAAAGAAATAAGCTGTTTGCCGTACTCCTAACTACCAGTACCCAAAACTACACAACTAATCACAACAGCAATACCATTGCCTTTAACAAATCTTAGTTCAGTCACCCGTTTAAGTTGAGTGGGGGTATCCATGGCATTTTCCAATTATGTTCCTATTTTACAAGTAAAAAAAATTGAGAACCTTTCATAATGTTGCCAAACAAAGACTCAACAAACTTACCTGAGACTCCCTGTCTCTGCCAGTCTGTCCCTGCATATCTGTCCCCAACTCTGCTGTCTGTGTGCCATCTGTTGCCTGCTCTGCCTAATGACATCATTGTGAAACATTTCCATTAGAATTTCATTTCTTTCTTATGAACATTTTATCAACTAGTCTTTGAGATATTAGGCTACTAGGGTTCTTACTTTGCGTTTTGGTGTACTGAAAAATACTCTGATGTCCGTCTTTTATTTTTCTGCCATTTTTCTACCTGGCTGGCTGGCTACACACACACACACACACACAGTGTGTAGGTTATTTACAGTAGGAGATGGGCTTCTATCATCTTATCTTTTATAATTCCATTTGGGCTTCGATCTAAAAGGTAGCTAACAAATGTGAAACGGATTAAAATGACAAGAGTTGACAGCTGTATGAGTTCACCATTTACACAACATATGCTGCAACCTTTTGTAATTTTAACAGTTTGTTTCATATTGGCTGGCTTCCAACAATAGCTGAATTTGCAAAGCTAGCGAGCACCAATTCCGTTTCAGTGGTGTTTGCTATAATCTTTGCTACCCGGGTTAAATAAAGGTGAAATAAAATAAATAAATAAAAGTTCCCTTGCGACAATTTAGCTTTTGCAACGAGACCATTAAATATATTTAAGACAATGGTAGAAGAGAGTGTAGTTCTGTTCAGTTTGGACTCCAGTTTATCGCTAACCTTATCACAGGGACTTTGAAGCACTAACTTACATCATCTGCGTGCTGATCTTGGAATAAATTGACGATAGCAAAGATTCCATCTTTGACGAGGCCACATAAATGGAATAGGTACTAGCTAGCTTAATAGTTAATATTTGCGCGCTAGCTCTGCATATTCAGCTAGTGTGTGTGCGCGATTGACTGGATTAACCTCACGTCAGTTACGTTCATTGAGTGCCTTTCAGACAGTGGATACGACCCCTCTGTTACCTTGCCAACTAAGGAACTGGCAGTGGATCAAACCATTGTGAGGCAAAGGGTGGGGGGGTCGCAATCTTTTCAAACTTAAAAACGCGCTATTAAGTGTCTATAATCAGCACAATTGCTTTCATTGCATATTATTAATATTATTTAAATTACATAGTTATGTTTCAGTGATAAATTGGGGGGGACAAATCATATTTTTCCCAGGATGGGGGGGTCGTGTCCCCCCCGTCCCCCCCGGGATTTCCGCCCCTGACTTGACGGTCTTGACTTGAGACTTGACTCGGACTTGCCTGTCTTGACTTGAGACTTGAGTGCTAAGACTTGAGACTTACTTGTGACTTGTAAAACAATGACTTGGTCCCACCTCTGGCCTGTAGCGTCATGGGTTTTCTTTTATACACTACCTTTCAAAAGTTTGGGGTCACTTAGAAATGTCCTTGTTTTTGAAGAAAAGCTATTTCTTTGTCCATTAAAATAACATCAAATTGATGAGATATACAGTGTAGACATTGTTAATGTTGGAAATGACTATTGTAGCTGTAAACGGCAGATTTTAATGGGATATCTATATAGTCTTACAGAGGCCCATTATCAGCAACCATCACTCACTCCTGTGTTCCAATGGCACTTTGTGTTAGCTAATCCAAGTTTATCATTTTAAAAGGCTAATTGATCATTAGAAAACCCTTTTGCAATTATGTTAGCACAGCTGAAAACTGTTGTTCTGATTAAAGAAGCAATAAAACTGGCCTTCTTTAGACCAGTTGAGTATCTGGTGCATCAGCATTTGTGGGTTAGACTATAGGCTCAAAATGGCCAGAAATAAAGAAGTTTCTTCTGAAACTCGTCAGTCTATTCTTGTTCTGAGAAATGAATGCTATTCCATGTGAGAAATTGCCAAGAAACTGAAGATCTCGTACAACACTGTGTACTACTCCCTTCACTGAACAGTTCAAACTGTCTCTAACCAGAATAGAAAAAGGAGTGGGAGGCCCCGGTGCACAACTGAGCAAGAGGACAAGTACATTAGAATGTCTAGTTTGAGAAACGGACGCCTCACTAGTCCTCAAATGGCAGCTTCATTAAATACTACCCACAAAAGACCAGTCTCAATGTCAACAGTGAAGAGGTGTCTCCGGGATGCTGGCCTTCTAGGCAGAGTTCCTCTGTCCAGTGTCTGTGTTCTTTTGCACATCTTAATCTTTTCTTTTTATTGGCCAGTCTGAGATACGGCATTTTTCTTTGCGACTCTGCCTAGAAGGCCAGCATCCCAGAGTCGCCTCTTCACTGTTGACGTTGAGACTGGTGTTTTGTGGGTAGTATTTAATGAAGCTGCCATTTGAGGACTTGTCATTATGGGGCATTGTGTGTGGGATGATGAGGGGAAAAAAACAATTTAATACATTTCAGAATAAGTTTGTAACGTAACAATGTTGAAAAAGTCGAGGGGTCTGAATACTTTCAGAATACACTGAATGTAAAAAACATTTGGAACACCTGCTCTTTCCATGGCATAGATTGACCAGGTGAACGCTATGCCACCTTATTTATATTACTTGTTAAATCCACTTCAATCAGTGTAGATGAAGTGGAGGAGACCGGTTAAAGAAGGATTTTTAAGCTTTGAGACATGGATTGTGTATGTGCTATTCAGAGGCTGAATGGGCAAGACAAAATATTTATAAGTGCCTTTGAACAGGGTATGGTAGTAGGTGCCAGGCGCACCGGTTTGAGTGTGTCAAGAACTGCAACACTGCTGGGGTTTTTACGCTCAACAGTTTCCCTTGTGTATCAAGAATGGTCCACCACCCAAAGGACATCCAGCCAAGTTGGCACAACTGTGGGAAGCATCCCTGTGGAACGCTTTCGACACCTTGTAGAGTCCATGCCCTGACACATTGAGACTGCTCTGAGGGCAAAAGGGGGTGCAACTCAATAATAGGAAGGTGTTCCTAATGTTTTGTACACTCAGTGTATAAAGATGATATCTCTATCACTCTCAATGTTCAAAATGGAGATGCCATCAATGGCGCTTACCGTGCGCTCAAGCCGTAATGGGACAGATACTATGATGCAACGTCTATGTATGAAACCAAAAATGACTCCTGAAATATAATAGAATTAGGAATTAGAATACTTGAATGGAGTTAAATCTTCACATGTGTTCAAGTTGAGCCATCTTGGTCAGGGAGTTGGTCAACCATGGTTTGCCAGTGCTATGATAAGATATTGTGTAAAATAATGAATTTGAATAATTTATCTGCGCTGTATGTTTGTTAGCTAGCCAGCCAGTTTTAGAGGAATGATTTCATAACGTTTTTTAATTAACTGCTAATATGCTAACATTCCATTCAAACAATGTAGCCAATCCACAGACATACACTGGCTAAGATCAGTTGATGATAGGACTTAGACAAGTTGTAAATGCAACAAGTACTGACATAATATCACTCACAACTTTCCAAGAAAACAAAAATGTTGTCATTTATGGTCTATTTACATATATTTTAGAGGCTATTTATACAGAAAATGTGTATAAAACCCTTAAACTTTATTTATAATTATATGACAGTATTTTAAGTTGACAATAATAATATTACACCATTTATGATATCACATGCCTAACTTTTATTTTCCTGCCTAAGTAAAATCAGGATTATGCCTCTTCTGCCCTTCATTCCAATTAAGACTGGTTTGGATTTCTCCCTGACTAATATGGCTGCCATTTTGGAACTTTGATTGATGCTGCCTTCAGAACGCCTGGCAACTCGGAAATCTCCGCCTTCAGTTCCCTCAAGGCAACTGGGGAAAAAATAGCTCAGACTGTGAAAAATCTTTTTGAACGATCATCCAACTGGGATTTCCAAGTCTTAAACTCTGGCATCTGTCAAGAGCTCCGAATTTCCGACTTGAAGATCCATGACGTCATGACCTAGTTTTTTTTTTTGTTCCCAGTTGTCTTGAAAGCACCACCACTTGTCTTGAACGCACCATCAATTGGATGCCTATGGCCTTTTCTCAATTAGATTTGCTCAATTTACTAAGCAGGTTAGGACAATTAACGTAGCAGGTTAGGGGACTGAGTATGTTCTCCTAAGATGCTACGAAAATCCCTTTGTATCTAAGTGGCGAGAAAAGAGCCGGTCCCCAGGTAGGATACACTTGTGCTTCCTCGCCATAAGAAGGCTATCGAGGAGGGGAGGACTGTCTTCATTTGCCAACTAAGGAATTGAAACACTCCTCGACCACGGTTTCCGGGTCACGGAGGAGAGGGGACGGACTTTTGCCCAAAGGAAAAAATCCCTATGAGAAATGTAATGTAATTGCTTCACAGGGAGCATACAGGAGAATTTCCATTAGCCAATCCGATTGCATCTAATTTGAAAACAAGGTACACGCTTTTAAATATGATTGGCTTCCGGTCGTGAAGACAAGTATTGTGGGAGTGGTCTAATTGCTGAAAAGTATGAGAGATATTAGAGAAAGATGGGAATCCCATTGGAAAATGAATGGAGGAACGTAAACGCCCCACCAAGCAGGCTGTCGACCAATCGCGTTTACGTTGTCATGCTGCGTCACTTGGGTGTTAAGACAATCGTCACGCAATCTTTTCTCAAAGTCAGGGTATGAATCGACTAATCTTGTAATGTTGTAGTTCTTGTTCACGAAATTCATGCTAATGTTAGGTTTTTGAGCTAGCACCCATTTACTTGCCTTGTCCCAGTATGCATTGTGCACAATGGGTATTAATGCGAATCCAATAGAGTTTCCCATCTCCTCAAAAGTATCTCTGGGCGTATCAACGGTACACGTCCATGCTGACACCTGGAATGGTGCAGTAGAATATTTAACTAGTGCAGTGCGTCGAAGTACTCATGAATTGTATTGGTTACCCTTTGCTGTGTCATATCAATATTGCCACTAATACGTGAGTTGTGTTAGCTAGCCTACAGCCAGTATGTTGATCGGATGCCGGAGAAGACGTCAATCCACCAGACAGAAGGTAGCACTCGTGCTCTTAGTATTCAGTTGTCAATTCGTCCATGTTATCAGCGAAAAAGTGAGTAATGATGAATTAAATAACTATTTACCTATACTAATTGTTATACTACTGCATAAATATAATGTAAAACAGTTTGTGTAGCCTAGCTGATTACAGGAGTCAGATACAATGCCCTTTGCCCTATAGTCTCCCTCTGCTCTGACTGTTGTGGAGAGCCCCGAGGCCAGCCTGGAGGGTGAGGAGGATGCCCACGTGGAAGAGGGAGATTCTGAGGATTTGGATGTGTTCCATCCAACAGATAAGTGGAAGACTCTCAAACCAGGTGATTGCTTTGCTAAAGCAGAAACGCACATGTCTGTAGTACACGGTAGTGTACTGGAGATGAATGTCTATGGCAGAATCAAAGGTATTCACTGTACAATTTTGGCATTGTTCAGGTCATGGGGTCCCAAGGGGCTCTCATGTAAGGCTCAACCTCCAGACTGGACAGAGGGAGGTCAAACTTGGGGAACACCAGACTCTCAAATACCAGATAGATGGACAAAGGTATGAGCTGAGGATCCTATTGAAATTGTTATATCAACCATATGAAACACCATTTAAAATGTTGCCATGTAGCTAATGTACGTTAGATAGCCACACACACACTACTTTGCTCTCTGAATCAGACAGGGGAAGGAGAACACACAGGGCCCATCCGTCAACGCTGAGGAGCTGAAGGCTTTGAAAAATATCAAAGAAGAGGTGGATCCCAAAACCAGTGACAAAGAAGAGAAGGTTTGCCCTGATTTGATGGATCTGTAGTGTCTTATCACAGTGGAGCGGCTGTGATAAGAGACTAATGCATCTGTGATCCCATCTGTCTTTGATTGTTGTCTTGGTCCCAAACGTTGTGTGTATGTGTTCAGGAGGCTCTCAGGGCCCAGTTTCATCCCATGGATGAGCTGAAAAAAGACATGGTCAAGCTAGACATGCTGATGGAGTCAGACTTCCAGATTATGAGCAGACTGGTGTCCCAATTCAACAGCTCTAATGCCACTGTGGAGGAGAAGGTTAAAGCTCTACATGATTTAGAGTACCTTGTTCATAAGGTGAGCCCCCCCCCCCCCCCCCCTCCAAGCATACATCATTTCAGGGAAGTGGGATTTTTTGTATACACTAATAGTTGGGGAGGAGAAACAAACACCTCTTTTACATCGTTTTTTTGTTAACCTTTCATTTGATTGTAGTAATGATTGTAGCAATGAAGTTATAATTATTGTTATGTGTTGTCAGGTGGACAATGCACAGAACCTGGCATCTAGAGGAGGGTTGAAGCTTGTGGTTGATGCATTGAACAGCACAGACTATCGACTTCAAGAGAGTGCTTCTTTCGTTCTGGGATCAGCTCTATCAAGGTATAGCAGTCTCCGTTAACCCATTCCAACTGTCAACTTCTAAATACCAGCCAAAAGATGTTTGTGTGTGTGCGGTCAGTAACATGATCATTCACTATCTTCTTTCTAGTAACCCGGTGGTGCAGGTGGAGGCAGTTGAAAGTGGTACCCTTCAGAGGCTGTTAATGTTACTTGCCACTCCACGACCCATGTCTGTTAAAAAGAGGGCAAGTCCTGTTCCCACATTATAAAATCCACTCATTAAGACATTTTTATTTTAGAATCAGTCCAGTATAACTAGCAGGATTAATAGTCCAGTCTTTAGCAGAGACACTTGATGGCTTTCAATTTAAAGCGGCAAGGTTTCATCACATCTGTCTTCAATTACGTTTAAGAATCTGAACAGAATTTAGCTCTGACAGTCACTTGTAAATCACCATTCTCTTCCTGGCACTTAGCTAAGGCTAATGTTTGTCTGTATACAGGCGTTGTTTGCTGTGGCCTCTTTGCTACGTCACTGCCCCTTTGCCCAAAGCCACTTCCTAAAGCTGGGTGGGCTGCAAGTGTTGGGGGATATTTTCCGAGCATCTGGAGGTGGGGCTCTCCGTGTGAGGATTGTAACCATACTCTATGACATGATCAACGAAAAGGTGGGGGGGGTGCTCTTTATGAAAACCTTGCCAGTAATACAAGGCTAGTCTTGTGAAATGAAATTTATCTTTGATATTAACTAAATGGCATTCTCTATTCTAGGAGCTGATCTCTCAGACTGGACTTGACCCCATCCCAGATGCTTCTCACAATGAGCGTTTGCGGCAGTATGCGCAGGTCTCCCTCCAGCCACTTTTGGCAGAGCAAGGCTGGTGCAGTCTGGTACCTGAACTGTTGGCCTCCCCAGAGCACGACTGGAAGGAGAAGGCCCTGAGAACTATCCTGGCCATGATGCCTCACTGCCAGACTCAGTATCGAAAGGATTACGCCCTGTCTTCCTCCCTCAGCGCCCTACAGGAGCAGTACCAGGAGCTGGTGCTCACAGAGCAGGTCCTCGGTGACGAGGATGGATACTTTGGGGAGATCCTGGCTCTGTTGGAGATGGTGGTGCTGAAACTGAAACGAGTATAGGGCTGGGTGAAAACCCTTATCAAAGGACAATTAAAAAAACGAGAATGTAAGATTACAGAAATGCATTCTAGTTTTGCGGCTGTGTGATAGGATCACACATTTGCAAATCACAAGGTTGCCTTGAAGTTGCTTAGCCTTCCTTACACCTTTTGTTCTGCATCTGTGATGCATCATGCCTTGGCTTGTGTCTCAAAATAAGGCTCTCCAGTCCTCCCTGAGGAATGCATTCAGCTGGGATAAAAGACAGTATTTTTCCTTATATGGCATTTGTGTTCCTTGTTCAGTGTGCTCCATCTATCTTGTTAGTGGATTGTCCACTAATGTGAGACTAGTGTGCCTAGTCAGAGCCTGCTGTAAGCAGTAACGAAATCTGAGCTATTTCCATACTTCCATATGCTATTAGTTTTCATGAGAGAAGAGACTGTACAGGCTCATGCATCGTCATTTTATTAGTCTAAGGTTTTCCATAGATTTGGAAAGCCAATGTCCAGTCAATGATATTCTTCCTTGCATTGGATCATTCTGGCAGGAGAGGTATCCAGAGAGAATTATTGTTATGCCTCACACATGCCTGCATGCTTGACCAGGACTTGCTTGTGTTTGAGCCTGTCAAAAAGAGATGTGTTCTGTAAACCACTTAAAATGGAAGGTTCAAATGTGGCACCTTCAATTCCAAAAGGCATGATTGAATGTAAAATGGTAAACATTTGGTAAAAAAATATTATTGAGCATAATATTGAGTCTAGCTCTCAAATACGCACAATTTATTCTAATGATTTGAACTGTCTTAGCTGATGATGTCTAAGTTATTTCTTTACTGTGTATTTACATTTATTTTGTTTACGTATTTGATAAGAATAAATTCATTGGGTAAAGGCACTGCTAATAATCTGCCTTTAATTGAGACATTTTTTAAAATCTTTTACAAACCCTACAAAAGATCTAGCCACAGTCAGTAGATAAGATGGGAGGCACATCTTATCTGTTTTTAGTACAAGGTCACAAAGTTACCTCACCAAAACTGTGGTGGAGTTGGGAGATCAGGGTCATTGATTCGAGGTGCACCTAGCACCTGCGCCATCTTATTTGTTCATGTTTCTGGTTAATATTTTCTTATTGATGTAATGCCAGACCTTTCTGTTTTGTCTGTCTCCACTTTGCCAGTTTTTGCTAGTGATTGAAGTGGCTCAGTGACTGCATCAATCTTCGATATTCTATAGGGAATCATTCTCTTTCAGAAACTTTCTAGTAAGTAAATAACCTCACCCTTGTGCTTTATACTTACATCTTTAGCCCACAATAGGACATGTATAGCCTATAGTAAGATAGGAACAATTCTATCAAATGTATTTACAGAAGGTAAATATCCTTGTGCTTTATACTTATCTACAGTACCAGTCAAAAGTTTGGACACCTACTCATGCCAGGGTTTTTTTCTTTATTTTTACTATTTTCTACATTGTAGAATAATAGTGAAGACGGTAACCAAAGAACTGTTAAACAAATCAAATCTATTTCATATGTGAGATTATTCAAAGTAGCCACTCTTTACCTTGACAGCTTTGCACATTCTTAACATTCTCTCAACCAGCTTCAGGAGGTAGTCACCTGGAATGCATTTCAATTAACAGGTGTGCCTTGTTAAGTTAATTTGTGGAATTTCTTTCCTTAATGCGTTTGAGCCAATCGATTGTGTAGTGACAAGGTAGGGGTGTATACAGAAGATAGCCCTATTTGGTAAAAGACCAAGTCCATATTAACAGCTCAAATAAGCAAAGAAACGACAGTCCACCATTACTTGAAGGTCATTATTACATGAAGGTCAGTCAATCCGGAAAATGTAAAGAACTTTTAAAGTTTCTTCAAGTGCAGTCGCAAAAACCATCAAGTGCTATGATGAAACTGGCCCTCATGAGGATGGCGACAGGAATGGAAGACCCAGAGTTACCTCTGCTGCAGAGGACAAGTTCATTGGAGTTACCAGCCTCAGAAATTGCAGCCCAAAAAAATGCTTCACAGAGTTCAAGTAACAGACACATCTCAACTGTTCAGAAGAGACAGTGTGAATCAGGCCTTCATGGTTGAATTGCTGCAAAGAAACCACTACTAAAGGACACCAATAAGAAGAGACTTGCTTGGGCCAAGAAACATGAGAAATGGACATTAGACCAGTGGAAATGTGTCCTTTGGTCTGGAGTCCAAATTGGAGATTTTTGATTCCAACCGCCGTGTCTTTGTGAGATGCGGTGTGGGTGAACAGATGATATCTGCATGTGTATTTCCCACCGTGAAGCATGGAGGAGGATCTGTTATGGTGTGGGGGTGCTTTGCTGATGACACTGTCTGTGATTTATTTAGAATTCAATGCACACTTAACCAGCATGGCTACCACAGCATTCTGCAGCGATATGACATCCTATCTGTTTTGAGCTTAGAGGGACGATCATTTGTTTTTCAACAGGACAATGACCCAACACACCTCCAGGCTGTGTAAAGGCTATTTTACCAAGAAGGAGAGTGATCGAGTGCTGCATCAGAAGACCTAGCCATCACAATCACTCAACCTCAACCCAATTGATATGGTTTGGGATGAGTCGGACCGCAGAGTGAAGGAAAAGCAGCCAACAAATGCTCAGGAAAAAATTCCAGGTGAAGCTGGTTGAGAGAATGCCAAGAGTGTGCAAAGCTGTCAGCAAGGCAAATGGTGGCTATTTGAAGAATCTCACTTTTTTGGTTACTAAATGATTCCATATGTGTTATTTCATAGTCTTGATGTCTTCACTATTATTCTGCAATGTAAAAAAAAACTGGTAAAAATACAGAAAAACCCTTGAATGAGTAGGTGTTCTAAAACGTTTGACCTGTAGTGTAGGTCTTCGTCGTATCTGAGCCTACACCGCAGCCCTGGACTTGCCCACTGGATTTCCTTCAGTGGCTGTGGTTGTATCCTTCCTTCACTGGCTGTCTGTGGCGCAGCAGTTGGTCACTTCTTGCTGAAATTAAAATGCTGTGTGTTGAAGTACTTGGAATCGAGTTGCTTCTGTGTTGAACACATGCAGCTGTCATCACAATATATCAGATGGCATAGACTTTCAGGGCAATTTACTTTAGACTGAGAAGTGAAGATCTAAGCAGAAATGTTGATTGACAAGAATAAAATGCTCCCTCCAGTGACGACTCTAGTAGGCCTATACACGTGGACTACTGTAGATTCTTAAAATTGACAACATTACAGTCAATTATGTATGTGTTATAGGAATGAAGATAAACAATAATAATGAATTTGAATTGGATAACTTGACAAACATCTCTATCACAGTCTCACAACCCTGTCATGATCAAACAAGTACCGGGATTGAGTGGGATGGGGTTTCGTTTTTTTTAAACTCAAAATGGCCAAAGCTCCTCATTTGGTGAAGAACAGGAGACCACATGGCATGCATGAAATTAAGAAATTAGAAAACTATTATCTTTATTTCATGTAACAGAGTTGAGTTGTTGAGCTCGACGACCCCAATCTAACAATAAATATCGATGAAATATAGATATAAAATGATTTGATAACTTTCCTGTCTTTGCACCAACAACACCTCCACCACGCTGATCCTCAACATGTGGGCCCCACAAGGGTGGGTGATCAGCCCCCTTACTACCTGTTCAACTGTACTACCTGTTCAACTCAATCATCAAGTTTGCTAACGACAACAGTGGTAGGCCTGATTACCAACAATGATGAGACAGCCTACAGGGAGAAGGTGAGGGCTCTGGCAGAGTGGTGCCAGGAAAATAACCTCTCCCTCAACGTCAACAAAACAAAGGAGCTGATCGTGGACTTCAGGAGAGAGCACGACAGGGCCACAGTGGTGAGGGTGAAAAGCTTCAAATTCCTCGCCGTGCACACCACTGTCAACCTGAAATGGTCCTTTCACACAGACAGTGTGGTGAAGAAGGCACAACAGCGCCTCTTCAACCTCAGGACCCTGAAGAAATTTGGCTTAGCCACTAAGACCCTCAAGAACTTCTACAGACGCAACATTCAGTGCATCTTGTCATGCTGTATCATCGCCTCGTATGGCAATTGCACCGTCCGCAACTGTAGGGCTCTCCAAAGGATGGTGCGGTCAGCCCAGCGCATCACTGGGGCCACACTGCCTGCCCCCCAGGATATCTAGAGCACCTGGTGTCACAGGAAGGCCAAGAAGATCATCGAGGACCTCTCACTCGAGCCATGGCCTGTTCACCCGGCTACCATCTAGAAGGTGGAGACAGTATAGGTGTATCAAAGCTGGGACCAAGAGACTGAAAAACAGCTTCCACCTCCATTACACACTCAGATTGTTAAATAGTCACCACTAGCCGGCCTCCGCCCAGTACCCTGCCCTGATCGTTAGTCACTGTTACTAGCCGGCTATCACCTGCTACTCTACCCTACTTCTTAGAGGCTGTTGCCCTATGTACATAGTCATTGAACACTGGTCACTTTAATAATGTTTACATACTGTTTTACACACTTCATATGTGTATTCTAGTCAAGGCTCATCCTATATAACTACTACTGTACACACCTTATCTATCCATATACTGTCTATAGACACCATTATATAAATACAGTATATAAACTCAGCAAAAAAAGAAACGTCCCTTTTTCAGGACCCTGTCTTTCAAAGATAATTGGTAAAAATCCAAATAACTTCACAGATCTTCTTTGTAAAGGGTTTAAACACTGTTTCC
Source organism: Salmo trutta (assembly GCF_901001165.1). Taxonomy (NCBI): domain Eukaryota; kingdom Metazoa; phylum Chordata; class Actinopteri; order Salmoniformes; family Salmonidae; genus Salmo; species Salmo trutta. The sequence goes on from NC_042959.1 coordinate 38,092,408, forward strand.
CATGCTTCTTCAATGAACCATAAACAATTAATGAACATGCACTTGTGGAACGGTCGTTAAGACACTAACAGCTTACAGATGGTAGGCAATTAAGGTCACAGTTATGGAAACTTAGGACACTAAAAAGAGACCTTTCTACTGACTCTGAAAAACACCAAAAGAAAGATGTCCAGGGTCCCTGCTCATCTGCGTGAACGTGCCTTAGGCATGCTGCAAGGAGGCATGAGGACTGCAGATGTGGCCAGAGCAATAAATTGCAATGTCCGTACTGTGAGACGCCTAAGACAGCGCTACAGGGAGACAGGATGGACAGCTGATGGTCTGCCACTGTGAGGACAATGTGTAACAACACCTACACAGGATCGGTACATCCGAACATCACACCTGCGGGACAGGTACAGAATGGCAACAACAACTGCCCGAGTTACACCAGGAACGCACAATCCCTCCATCAGTGCTCAGACTGTCCACAATAAGCTGAAACAGGCTGGACTGAGGGCTTGTTGGCCTGTTGTAAGGCAGGTCCTCACCAGACATCACCGGCAACAACATTGCCTATGGGCACAACCCCACCGTCGCTGGACCAGACAGGCAGGACTGGCAAAAAGTGCTCTTCACTGACGATTTGCGGTTTTGTCTCACCAGAGGTGATTGTTGGATTCACGTTTATCGTCGAAGGAATGAGCGTTACACCGAGGCCTGTACTCTGGAGCGGGATCAATTTGGAGGTGGAGGGTCCGTCATGGTCTGGGGCGGAGTGTCACAGCATCATCGGACTGAGCTTGTCATTGCAGGCAATCTCAACGCTGTGCGTTACAGGGAAGACATCCTCCTGCCTCATGTGGTACCCTTCCTGCAGGCTCATCCTGACATGACCCCCCAGCATGACAATGCCACCAACCATACTGCTCATTCTGTGCGTGATTTCCTGCAAGACAGGAATGTCAGTGTTCTGCCATAGCCAGCGAAGAGCCCGGATCTCAATCCCATTTAGCATGTCTGGAACCTATTGGATTGGAGGGTGAGGGCTAGGGCCATTCCCCCCAGAAATGTCAGAGAACTTGCAGGTGCCTTGGTGGAAGAGTGGGGTAACATCTCACAGCAAAGAGTGGGGTAACATCTCACAGCAACAACTGGCAAACCTGGTGCAATCCATGAGGTGGAGATGCACTGCAGTACTTAATGCAGCAGGTGGCCACACCAGATACTAACTGTTACTTTGGATTTTGACCCCTCCCTTTGTTCAGGGACACATTATTCCATTTATGTTAGTCACATGTCTGTAGAACTTGTTCAATTTATGTCTCAGTTGTTGAAACTTATGTTCATACAAATATTTATACATGTTAAGTTTGATGAAAATAAACGCAGTTGACAGTGAGAGGACGTTTCTTTTTTTGCTGAGTTTACAATCAGTTGCCAGTTTATTATGTACACCACCCCGTTAGAAAGGGCAAAACTAGTGACTTAAGAGACTTTAAGCGTGGTATGATTGTCGACGGTTCCAGTATCTCAGAATCGTCCAGCCTCCTGTGCTTGAAAAGCACGGCAGTGTCTAGGGTTTTCCGAGAATGGTGCGACAGACAAAAACATCTAGTCAGCGGCAGTTTTGTGGGCGAAAACAGCTCAAAGGAGAATGGCAAGAATGGTGCAAGCTAACAGGCGGGCCACAAACAGGCAAATAACGGCGCAGTACAACAGTGGTGTGCAGAACCTCATCTCGGGAACGCATAACCCGTCGGTCATTCGGCTATTGAAGTAGAGGACCACACCGGGTTCCACTCCTATCAGCTAAAAACAAGATGTGGCTCCAGTGGGCATGCGATCACCAACACTGGACAGTTGAGTGGAAAAAAACAATTGAATCCTGTTGCGTCATGCTGATGGCAGAGTCAGGATTTGGCGTAAGCAGCACGAGTCCATGGCCTCATCCTGCCTGGTGTCAATGGTACAGGCTGGTGTGGGGAATGCTTTCCTGGCACACATTAGGTCCCTTGATACCAATTGAGCAACGTTTACATGCCCCAAAGAATTTAGGCTGATATTTCTTAATTTCATTTTTGTGATGTGTGTATTGTTAGGTACTGTATTACTGCACCGTTGGAGCTAGAAACAATCATTTCGCTGCACCCGCAATAACATCTGCAAAATATGCGTACACAACAATACTATTTTATACTTGTTCTTCTGACACAGCACACACTCAGTGGTCTAAGTGTGGCCATCGCTTCCACACACAGTATCAAACTCTCTGGAGCACTTGCCGTCTTCGTACTGAGGCTATTTTATGGAGGGGAAGAGCAGTCATTACTTTAATAGTGCTTTTTACACACACATTCTCATATATATATATATATAGTAAAGACATTGTTTCCATAGAGTAACTTTCCTAATGTATCTCACCTCTCCAGGCTGTGGGGGTCTCACTTAGTGGTGAAAACTGTACAAATGAAGAAGAAATGGGTTTTCACTTTTCAAAGGGTGATTGTTCAGATGAATGTTGCTTAACAACTATCTGAACAGATGCCTTTTTGTTATTGGTCTTTGAAACAAGACATTCTACTTCTTTAAAGACCTTGTAGTTTTCCAGATGTGCTCGTGAGAAGAGAATATCACCTGAAAAATCACTTCTCATTGTTCCTGGTTGAACTTCCTCAATGTTTTATCTTGTACGTCAATGATGATACAGCCAGTGAGGTCCATGCCAGTAATCCCAATGTCAAGATATGTGACGGTCGTCAAAAGGAGTAGACCAAGGTGCAGCATGGAAAATGCTCATATTTATATTTATTGTAACTCAGAACACTCAAACAAAATAACAAACAAAGACAAAACGAACGTCACAATCTGCAGGCTTACTGAGCTGACAAAAACAAGACCCCACACTGAAGGAGGGGGAGAAAAAAAGGGCTGCCTAAGTATGATTCCCAATCAGAGACAACAATAGACAGCTGCCTCTGATTGGAAACCATACTAGGCCAATCAAAGAAAAAAAAACATAGAAGTATGACACATAGAATGCCCACCCTATGTCACACCCTGACCTAACCAAACAGAGAAAAACGGCTCTCTCAGGTCAGGGCGTGACAAGGCATCTATCTTGGCAATCATGTTTCCTTGGGGTTACTGGCATGGGGTCTCAGACTATGTTATCCCTATTCTTACCAGTGTCCTGTGATACTGGGGGGCATATATCCCCACACAATTAACTCTCCCATAGTCAGCTTAATAAAAGCCTTAGGAAGTCTAGACAGAAATGCATGGGTAGACAAAATAATATCACCTCGTATTCTTTTGTTGTTGTTGCTCTGACTTGCCATTTATGTGGGCTCTTAAACTGGGTATTCTATTCTAAATGTAGGTATCCTTAACATAATTGATCTGTGACCACTTGCTTATAGACTACAGTTCATTCTTACATTCAAATTGTCACATGCTTCATAAACAACATCAATGCAGAGAGAAAGAAAATATAGATATAATAGAAAAGTAATAACACGTAATAATAAAAGTAATAATAAATACACAATGTGTCACGATAACTTGGCCATATACACTGGGTACCTGTACCGAGTTGATTTGCAAGGGTACGAGGCAATTGAGGTAGATACACTACATTGCCAAAAGTATGTGGACACCTGCTCGTCGAACTTCTCATTCCAAAATCATGGGCATGAATATGGAGTTGGTCCCCACTTTGTGGCTATAACAGCCTCCATTCTTCTGGGAAGGCTTTCCACTAGATGTTAGAACAAGAGCATTAGTAAGGTCAGGCACTGATGTTAGACGATTAGGCCTGGATGGCAGTCGGCATTCCAATTAATCCCAAAGGGGTTCAATGGGGTTGAGGTCAGGGTTCTGTGCAGGCCAGTCAAGCTCTTCCACACCGATCTCAACAAACCATTTCTGTATGGACCTTGTATTGTGCACGGGGGCATTGTCATGCTGAAACAGGAAAGGGCCTTCCCCAAACTGTTGCAACAAAGTCGGAAGCACAGAATTGTCTGGAATATCACTGTATGCTGTAGCGTTACCATTTCCCTTCACTAGACCTAAAGGGCCTAGCCCGAACCATGAAAAACAGCCCCAGATCATTATTCCTCCTCCACCAAACTTTGCAGTTGGCAGTGTGCATTCAGGCAGGTAGCATTTTCCTCGCATCCGCCAAACCCAGATTTGTCCATCAGATTACCAGATGGTGAAGGGTGATTCATCACTCCAGAGAACACGCTTCCACTACTCCAGAGTCCAATGGCGGCAAGCTTTACACCACTCCAGCCAACGCTTGGCATTGCACATGGTGATCTTAGGCTTCTGTGCAGCTGCTCGGCCATGGAAACCCATTTTATGAAGCTTCCGACGAACAGTTCTTGTGCTGACGCTGCTTCCAGAGGCAGTTTGGAACTCGGTAGTGACTGTTGCGACCGAGGACAGCTGATTTTTACACGCTACGCACGTCAGCACTCGGCGGTCCCGTTCTGTGAGCTTGTGTGGTCTACCACTTTGCGGCTGAGCCATTTTTGCTCCCAGAGGTTTCCACTTCACAATAACAGCACTTACAATTCACCGGGGCAACTCTAGCAGGGCAGAAATGTTATGAACTGACTTGTTGGAAAGGTGGCATCCTATAACGGTGCCACCTTGAAAGTCCCTGAGCTCATCAGTAAGGCCATTCTACTGCCAATGTTTGTCTGTGAGGATTGCATAGCTGTGTGCTCAATTTTATACACCTGTCAGCAACGGGTGTGGCTGAAATAGCCGAATCCTCTAATTTGAAGGGGTGTCCATATACTTTTGTATATATAGTGTATGTACATGTAACTAGGAATAAAGTGACTAGGCAACAGGATAGATAATAAACAGTAGCAGCAGTGAATGTGATGGGTCAAAAAACGTGCAAAAAAGATCAATACAGATAGTTTGGGAAGGTATTAGGTTAAGTATTTAAATAACTATTTAGCAGTCTTATGGCTTAGAGGTAAAAGCTGTTCAGGGTCCTGTTGGTTCCAGACTTGGTGCATCGGTCCCGCTTGCTGTGCGGTAGCAGAGAGAACAGTCTATGACTTGGGTGGCTGACAGCGCCTGGTATAGAGGTCCTGGATGGCAGGCAGCTCGGCCCCAGTAATGTACTAGGCCATACGCACTACCCTCTGTAGCGCTTTGCGGTCGGATGCCAAGCAGTTGCCATACCAAGCAGTTGCCATACCAAGCAGTGATGCAGCCAGTCAAGATGCTCTCAATTGTGCAGCTGTAGAACTTTGAGGATCTGAGGGCCCTTGACAAATCTTTCCAGCCTCCTGAGAGGGAAGAGGCGTTGTCGTGCCCTCCTCACGACTGTGTTGGTGTGTGTGGACCATGATAGATCCTTAGTGATGTGGACACCGAGGAACTTGAAGCTCTCGACCTGCTCCGCTACAGCCCCGTCGATGTGAATGGGGGTGTGCTCGGCCCTCCGTTTCCTGTAGTCAACGATCAACTCCTTTGTCTTGCTGATGTTGAGGGAGAGGTTGTTGTCCTGGTACCCCCTTGCAGGTCTCTGACCTCCTCCCTGGAGGCTGTCTCATTGTCGTCTGTGATCCAGCCTACCACAGTCCCAGGGTCCTTAGCTTAGAGATGAGCTTGGAGGGCACTATGGTGTTGAACGCTGAGCTGTAGTCAGTGAACAGCATTCTCACGTAGGTGCTTCTCTTGTCCAGGTTGGAGAGGGCCATGTGGAGTGCAATAGAGATTCCTTCATCCGTGGACCTGTTGGGGCGCTATGTGAATTGGAGTAGGTCCAGGGTGTCTTGGATGATGGTGGTTGATGTAAGCCATGACCAGCCTTTCAAAGCATTTCATGGCAACAGATGTGAGTGCTACGGGGTGATAGTCATTTATACAGGCTACCATGGCGTTCTTGGGCACAGAAGTATGGTGATCTGCTTGAAACATGTAAGTACTGTATTACAGACTGGGTCAGGGAAAAGTTGAACATTTCAGCAAAGACGCATACCAGCTGGTCAGTGCATGCTCTGAGTATGCATCCTGGTAATCCGTCTGGCCCTGCGGCCTTGTGAACGTTAACCTTTTTATAGTTCTTACTCACATCGGCTATGGAGACTGTGATCACACAGTCTTCCGGCACAGCTGGTTCTCTCATGCATGGTTCAGTGTTGCTTACCTCGACACGAGCATAGAAGGCATTTTGCTCATCCTCCAGGATCGTGTCACTGGGAAGCTCGTGGCTGAGTTTTCCCCACAATCGCCCAAGAGCTTGTAACCAATTAAACTAGCACAACACTATTAACATTTGAAGGGTTACCTGATAATCCCCAAAACCTCATTGATCTAAGTACAGAATAAGTTAAATATTCCATGTAAAAAAATATGTATGTTACAACAGCTTGTAAGTGCTGTTGCTAGTTGGTTATGATAATGGCACTCACCAGAGAGAGAGAGAAGCATGGTAGCGCAGAGCACTATCGCCAGCTTCATGGTCTCTGTGAAGATATGGCTTGGAGCTTGTCTGCAGATTCGTGTTTCCCTTGCCATCTAGTCTTCCTTTTTATATGGGGCTTTTGGGGCTTGACCTGTCGGTCAAATACCACTCCTCCCACCTCTCCATCTCTCCTCCCAACTGGTTTGTTTATAATTGCCACTGAGTTTTTGCTGCAGAGCAGTGAGTTGGCCAGCAGAGGCCAATGTTGATGTTTTCCAATCTATTCGGTTGCTTCCTCACTCAACTTTGTCATCATGACTAACATACAGATATCAATAGTGGGCCCGCAAGATTTAAAAAAAAAATAGGAACTGCAGTTTGTGTTCTTGTGTATGTGTTCTGTTTTCATTTGCTCAATGCTTATTTAATCTCTGCAACAAAACTAACATGCAATATATATCTTCCCTTTTTCATTTCACATTGTCAGAATAGGATATACTTATTTCTAAATAATAAATATTTTTCTATTGTGTCTGTATATGCAAACCCCAGTTTCACTACAAACTACCAAAGTGAACGACAGTTCAGTAGTAGATAATGAGAGACTTGAATGACTGGAAAAAGTTGGACTTGCTTCCTAAAGAGGTCAATTGTGCTTTGAGACAGTAACAATGCAGCATGTCAGTTATCCTTTGTCAATGTAATTTGTAGTCCCTAAATTAAAATGTGCATCCACAAACGACTCCATTAGAAAGAAAACCAAGTCTCAGAAGACTTTGTACATTTTCAATTGAATAAGATAGTAGTGTATATTTTAGAATGAACAGACGAATCCGAGTAGGCCTAGTATGTACTGTAGGTTATTCATTTCTAAGGCATCTTTACAACAGGTCACATGCAGCAGGCTTTCTCTGAGTTCACAATATTTTTTTCTCTACTCAATTATCAGACGACTTTGGGGGCAGGCTTGTTCAATGAATGTTGGTATTTCATCAAAGAGTTAAGAGAGGATTTTTTGTGTCAAATTTGCATTTATTTTCTTTCACAAAACATATTTGTAGGCTGCGACTCAGTGAGGTAGTAGATGGCACCAATGAACCGCTGTAACACCAGTGACACTTATTACAACTACGTCGTTAATACAGTAGCCTATGTCAAAACAACTGTCATCAGAATTGCAACACAGATATGATGATATACTCTCGATAGAGAGTGCTGCTTTTGATCTGAAAACATCAGTGGAAACTACTTGCTATCTTGCACACTAGTTACAATACATACATTGAACTTTAATATTTGCCCGATTTCATGCAACGATAGTTATAATATGGTAAATGTTTTTTATTTTACTCATGTCCACTTGCTGGGCAAACCTCGATTTCACAAGTGCAAATTCACTGTGCCAGTTTGTTTTGCATGCCCGATTGCATGGCCCGAGGACCAATGGAATGGTCTAAAATGTGTAAACTACGGCCACTTGGGGCACCGGCCATGCAAAACTAACTTGCCCATTGAGAAGGCAGAGACCAATAGAAAGGGATGGGAATAATATATGCTTCAGTAAGGTAGGTTTCTTACACAGGAGATTGGTGGCACCTTAATTGGGGAGAATAGGCTTGTCCTAATGGCTGGAGCGGAATGGTATCAAATACACCATGTGTTTGATGCCATTTAATTTGCTCCATTCCGGCCATTATTATGAGCCGTCCTCCCCTCAGCAGCCTCCACTGGTTTCTTAGCATGGTTGTCAACTGTACAGCAGACATGGGACTTAAGTTACAGAAAATAGAGTTTGTGGTGGTAGCTGCAGAGAAGTACTTTGGACTGCGAGGTTTTACTGCAGAAGAGTTGCAGGGCGTGTTGAGTGGTAGTGTTCTGTTCTCCCAGACCGTTGGCCTGGAGTAACATTAGAAAGGGATAAATAATGGGGTGGTGGGTTTTTTACTGAGGGCTAATAGTTGGCAGGGTACTTTTCTTTTTTCCCCGTTTTGTTTTTACCTGCATGTAATGTAAGGTGAGCAGTGACTGGCCTCACAGTCCAGTACAGTAGGTGGCGGTGTATGCACCTAAAAGTTGGATGCGATCCGCCAATCCAATCCCAAAGAAGAAGAAGAAGAAGAAGAAGAAGAAGATCTAACCGTTTACGTCAAAGCTCGTCTCTGCCACTGCGCTCGCTCCCAGAAGCTAGCTAGCTAATCACCTCGAGACGGACGGTGGAATCAAAAGTAGTGACAAGAAGATGGCGGAGTGATTGGGTTGCGCTTTGAAGGAAAGCAGCGACCCTTGATTGTCCTAAAATATTCTACGAAGAAAGGAGAATCACATCCAAATTGTAGCCATCTTCGGAAATTTGACAAAAAATAAGAATATTGCCCCTCTTGCGGAGGTGGTTCAAACAGATCGAACGGAATTTCGCAGTTCCACTGGTGTCCGATAGCTCTAGTGGGCTAACGTTAGCTAGCTACCCCGAGGCACTGGGCGACGGACATACTAGGCACATTAGGAGTGTTTTCAGAAGAATCGTGTTCCCTTTTTCGTGATGTGTTGGTTTTATTTTTTCCAAGATTTTTTACTAGCTAGCTAGCGAATAACGCTTGAAAAGAAACACTGTTCTAGCTAGCTGGCTAACGTTACATTGTTTCAAGTACATCGCCCACGAGCAGCCAGGACTTCTGTGTATGTTCTGATACGAGCTGGCCGAGAAGGGAAACCGACGGCGCAGTCCCAGAAAATCCTATTTTAAACTGATCAGGAGTTGCTCGTGATTTTGAGGATATGGCAAGCAGCAGCGGCTCTAAAGCCGAATTTATTGTCGGTGGGAAATACAAGCTTGTCAGAAAAATTGGATCTGGGTCATTTGGTGACATATACCTCGCGATCAACATCACAAATGGAGAGGTAAAAAAATATATATATATCAATTTCACCAAGTGGGTAACTGTTAATGTTAACTAGCTAACCGTTTAGCTCTGTCAATCAACAGCCAAGCTGACTCACCGAGATTTAACAGGGGTATATTCGTACGGGAAAAGTTTACCGTTTAAGAACCAACCGAAACGGGGAGTAATTAACGTGTATTTATCCATTAGAAAATTGTTCAACGATACAGAATGATAGCTACGTTAGCCTAGCTAGCTACGTTAGCCTAGCTAGCCAACTGTCATCTAAGATAGTAGATATTGGTTACAGTAAACCGTATAAATAACGTTATTTTAGCATAGTAAATTAGGATTGCATTAATACATCTTTATTTAGTTAGCCAATTAGGCTACTGGAAAGTAACTTGGATATATTGTACTAAGCTACATAACTGATCATTTTGTATTGCAGGAGGTAGCTGTAAAATTGGAATCTCAGAAAGCCAGACACCCACAGTTGTTATATGAAAGCAAACTGTACAAAATCTTACAAGGAGGAGTTGGAATCCCACACATAAGGTAATATACACGTAAATGTATTTTGAACAGTTTAATATTTGAGATGTATTTGAAAATGAGACGAGACATATATTTGTCTAACATTTGTACAAAGTTACATCTTGCCTGCAAACACATTTCTAGTTTACTCTACCATATGCCAGCTGGCGCTACAAGCTAGCTCTTATAGCTAACGTTAGCAAACTAGCTGGCAGTACTTTAATCTCCTTGGCTTCATTATTTTCCTTGGTCTTTGCTTATGGAAACGTTGCACATTTACTTTTTAACTTTAAGATTATTTCAACGCAACATCCGCCATGAACCATGTAGGGTTGTTCAGTGTCAGCTTTTAAGAAATGATCATGCAATCAAAAATTCGTGGTTGGAAATGGCCGCTCCTCTTTTGTTTGTTCCAACATGTCTTCCTTCCCTGTTAGAAAATGGCGGCTCAGCGCTTGCGAAAACAACTATCTGGGCCTAGTGGTTTTGTCTCCTCAAGGTGACTTCAACGCTAAAGTGTCACCTATAACGTCAAACACCTTAAAGTATTTTATTTTAGGTTTTGTCATTTACAAGGCCATTGAAGAGTGAGACTTTGATAATGACTTGGTTCACAGACACTGAATTTAGAATCGAGGTTGGCTGTAAAATGGATGTGCACTTTTTAAAAGTAGAACTGAGTTGCGAACCATAGTACTTATCCTTTCAACATATTTATTATCAACTAGCAGTGAAACGTGTTATGTCTTTTGTTTAGTTGTCATTGTGAATTTAGGGTGTTGTGACAAAATACACCACTTGTTTGCATTTGACTTGGAAAATGACATAAGGATACTATTACTAATGTGTGAATTCAGTAAAAGTCGTCAAAGCTTCTGAACAAAGAAACAATTGCGTTGAAGTTATGTACCTATTTGTTTTTGGGTAATGGCACAGTCAATGCTATTTAATGCTGAATAGTTAATGCTCTGATTAAGCTGGGCTGTCACAGTGGTGATGGTCAGGCTGGTCATTAGGCTCTGCTGCTTCAATGACTTAATTGAAGAAAGATAGGACTACTGGCCCTAACATGATCCTTATGGATCAGTTTTCTCCCACATGAACTCTCACCATGCCATAGTGATGTAGGGGCATCTAACTATTTATGCACTACTGAAACATTTGCAGTAGACATTTTGCCACACAATTGTATCTGCTATATCTCCAGGTTCCTTCCCTGGGTATTAATCTTGTAATGAATAAGGGAACACTGCCCTAAATGAGCAAGACAGCTTTGGTGGTTAAGCAATAAGGTAAAGAGAATTTCTGAATAGGACATGCTACCGCCCTTAGATACTAGCGCAATAAGTACACAGGCTAGTTTCACAGCTTACTTCCTTGGTTATGCAATTTAATCAAAGCCTTTGTTGGCAGGTTAGGTTTGCTTTGTGGTGGAGTACCCTGTGGACTGCCTGGATAAATAAGAAAGAGGGTTGTATAAGAGGGCGCTTCATGCTTCCTCTGTACAGTCATAGCCGGTTGTTTGTTTTCAGGTACATCATCAGCATGTGGCTGGTGCACCTGTCTACTTCTGTGCTTGGGGCCATTCCTGTTATGGAACTCGCCTGAGGGTTCTGCAAACATTCTGGAAAACTGGCACCACTTAATTGACCTCAGGTTTTATCTGGTGGTGAGCCAAGTTATTGACATGAAAATAATTCCATTCTATTACTGCCTAGTGGGTTTGTGCAAACCACTTTCACTTTAGTAAAAAAAAAAAAAAGACCAACAGATAAAGTCCACTGGAAACGTATCCAAATGCCATCTGTGTGTTGGTATGCTGTAAAACCTAAAGTCTCAAATAACCGCCTGTCCCCTTACAAAAAAAACTAGAGTAGATTACCGCTCCCGTGCATCACATGGGGATTTTATTTTTATTGAATAGCTCCCAATGTGTGTATGCTATAGACTTACCGTTTCTTGTAAAATAAAATAATATATAAAACAAAAGTGAGGCTTATGTTCACTCAGCTGTGCTTCACAAGTAATACAACAAATCTTTTACCGGTGTGATAATATACCTCATGTAGAAATATAATTTCAACAAGGTCTGAGAAGAACAACATTGGCAGGGCAATTCATGCATAGCCAATATGCAGTGATAATGTATTGTGCCTGTAGCCTACTGTAGTGGTTCCCAAACCTTTTTCGGTTACTGTACCACCAACTGAATTTTGCTTTACCTGAAGTACCCCATGTGCATTTTACCAGTAGGCCTATGGTCTCATGAGTCTTCTCAAATACCCCCTGTGGATTGGCCAACTACTCCCAAGGGTCCTAGTACCCCTGGTTGGGAACTACTGACCTACTGCACAAACCTCACTGCTGTATAACTCTTTTTACCAAAGGTGCATCGACTTGCATTTTTTTAAAGTAATGTATAAAACATTGAGTGGTAGATCTCGGCTAGCGTTTTGACTAGAGGTCGACCGATTATGATTTTTCAACGCCGATTCCGATTTATTGGAGGACCCAAAAAAAAAAGCCGATGCCGTTTTAAAAAAAAATATTTATTTGTAATAATGACAATTACAACAATACTGAATGAACACTTATTTTAACTTAATATAATACATCAATAAAATCAATTTAGCCTCAAATAAATAATGAAACATGTTCAATTTGGTTTACATAATGCAAAAACACAGTGTTGGAGAAAGTAAAAGTGCAATATGTGCCATGTAAAAAAGCTAACGTTTAAGTTCCTTGCTCAGAACATGAGAACATATGAAAGCTGGTGGTTCCTTCTAGCATGAATCTTCAATATTCCCAGGTAAGAAGTTTTAGGTTGTAGTTATTAAAGGACTATTTCTCTCTATACCATTTTGTATTTCATATACCTTTGACTATTGGATGTTCTTATAGGCACTTTAGTATTGCCAGTGTAACAGTATAGCTTCCGTCCCTCTCCTCGCACCGAACCAGGAACACATTGACAGCAGCCATCCTCGAAGCATCGTTACCCATCGCTCCACAAAAGCCACGGCTCTTGCAGAGCAAGGGGAACAACTACTTCAATGTCTCAGAGCGAGTGACGTCACTGATTTGAAACGTTATTAGCGCGCACCCTGCTAACTAGCTAGCCATTTCACATCGGTTACACCAGCCTAATCTCGGGAGTTGATAGGCTTGAAGTCATAAACAGCTCAATGCTTGAAGCACAGTTAAGAGCTGCTGGAAAATGCACGAAAGTGCTCTTTGAATGAATGCTCACAAGCCTGCTGCCGCCTACCACCGCTCAGTCAGACTGCACTATCAAATATCAAATCATAGACTTAATTATAGCATAACACACAGAAATACGCGCCATTAATATGGTCAAATCTGGAAACTATAATTTCGAAAACAAAATGTTTATTCTTTCAGTGAAATACTGAACCGTTCCGTATTTTATCTAACGGGTGGCATCCATAAGTCTAAATATTCCTGTTACATTGAAGGTTGTGCAATGTTATGTCATAATTATGTAAAATTCTGGCAAATTAGTTCGCAGTGGCCCAAACTGTTGCATATACCCTGACTCTGCGTGTAATGAACGCAAGAGAAGTGACACAATTTCCCTAGTTAAAAGAAATTCATGTTAGCAGGGAATATTAACTAAATATGCAGGTTTAAAAATATATACTTGTGTATTGATTTTAAGAAAGGCGTTTATGGTTAGGTACACATTGGTGCAACGACTGCTTTTTTTCCCCGAATGAGCTTGTTAAATCACCCGTTTGGCAAAGTAGGCTATGATTCAAGGATAAATTAACAGGCACGGGATCGATTATATGCAACGCAGGACAAGCTAGATAAACTAGTAATATCATCAACCATGTGTAGTTAACTAGTGATTATGTTAAGGTTGGTTTATTTTTTATAAGATACATTTAATGCTAGCTAGCACCTTACCTTGGCTCCTTGCTGCACTCGCATAACAGGTAGTCAGCCTGCCACGCAGTCTCCTTGTGGAGTGCAATATGATCGGTGTCCAAAAATGCCGATTTACAGATTGTTATGAAAACTTGAAATCGGCCCTAATTAATCGGCCATTCCGATTAATCGGTCGACCTCTAATTTTGACTCGGTGATCTTGACTCCTAAAAGGTTGGCAACCACTGCTTTACAACATCCACAACTATTTGAGCTACAAACAAACCACCATCGAAAGATTACTCTCACGAGCATAACAATGTTAGTTTCGCTCTACAACATCCACAAGATATATGGCAGTTGCCTGAACTCTGTCGCAGTCATCCTAATTTCGACAATGTCTTCTCACAAAACCGACTGTCCAGACAGTTGGCGCTACAAACTGTCACCAATTTCGAAAGGGGAGACTCCAACCAGCTTTGGGGGGGTAGGGGTCTAAAGTTAACCAGTACTGTGCTTTAAAAATGGCACAGCGTGCATAGGAGGTATGCAGCCTGAGTTTTCTTATCTCAGATATAGGACACACACACTACTTATGGTTTATTTGACTGTCTGTTATGCTATGTACAAATGCTTTATTCAATACATTTCTGTGGGCTATAGCACAAAAGCCAACTTCAATGTTTAATCAAATATCTATACAGTACCAGTCAAAAGTTTGGACTCACCTACTCATTCCAGGGTCTTTATTTTTTACATTGTAGAGATGATAGTGAAGATATCAAAACTATGAAATAATACACAGAATCATGTAACCAAAAAAGTTTTCAACAAATCATAATATATTTGAGATTCTTGAAAGTAGCTACCCTTTGCCTTGATGACAGCTTTGCACACTCATTGCATTCTCTCAACCAGCTTCATGAGGAATGCTTTTCCAATGATCTTGAAGGAGTTCCCACATATACTGAGCACTTGTTGGCTGCTTTTCCTTCACTCTGCGGTCCAACTCATCCCAAACCATCTCAAATGGGTCGTGGTCGGGTGACTGGAGTCCAGGTCATCTGATGCAGCAGTCCATCACTCTCCTTAGTCAAATAGCCATTACACAGCCTGGAGTTGTTGGAAAACTGTTGAAAAACAAATGAAAGTCACACTAAGCGCAAACCAGATAGGATGACATATTGCTGCAGAATGCTGTGGTAGCCATGCTGGATAAGTGTGGACCTTGGCATGGTGGCTTACTGGTAACCTGGACTCTAGAGCTGCATTTTGTGAGTTAGCTACATACCATGTAGACCTGTTGGGTAACTCAAGTCATGGATATGCCCAGCCCTTGACTGTTGCCAGGTAATGAGGATTTTGAATTTGCATGAATGAAAGCAGTGGTGATCAGCTGGTCCCTCTGGCAGAGACTGGGAGTTACACAGGCCTTTAAAGAATACTTGTTACATTTTATTAATTTTGCATTAGTGTGCACTGCAGGGCGGTACAGACTTTGAGGCCTAGTGAGTGGTGTCGTATGCTGTAAAGTGCGATTTTGAATTTAGCTGTTTTAGAATTTTTGGAAAGGTTGTTACTATAGGACCAAGCAGGGAGATTAAAAGAACTCAACAACTTTTTCAAAGCCAGAAGAACCTGCTAAACAAGTCCCACCTACCCCACACTGCCTGTTGCAATTGTATGGCTTTGTTATAATGAACAGAAAGGGAAGGCTTGTGCATTCTCTCTTGGGTCCATTGAGATTGAAACCTTGTTCTTTTATTAATTCCACCTTCAATAAATGCAGGGCCCATCTATTCGTTAGTGACACGTCTCTTGTTTCTTTCCTTAATTGAGTTCCTTTTTGTAGTTACATGTTGGATTGGGTCTCTTAAGCTTGGGTATCTACTGATATTATGCCCATATTTCTCCTGTTTTTGTTTTTGATCAGCATGCTGTTGGCCTCTCTAAAAGAGGAAATTATTCTGAGGCCTGTAGTTTCCTGTAATGTGTTTGCCTGAGCAGTTTTTATGAACAGTATTCAACTAGAGGATTGCTTATTGTGCTTGGACTCTAATTGACTGTAGTTTAACATGTAGCCTAGATGG
This sequence comes from Salmo trutta, assembly GCF_901001165.1. Classification (NCBI taxonomy): domain Eukaryota; kingdom Metazoa; phylum Chordata; class Actinopteri; order Salmoniformes; family Salmonidae; genus Salmo; species Salmo trutta. The sequence continues at coordinate 38,108,226 of NC_042959.1, forward strand.
CATGCACATTGTCTGTACAATTTTATATGGTTTGAGTAAAGAGTTGTCTGCCCTGATTTGCCAGGGTTCTTTGTATTGTCTTTTTTTCTCTGACTTTCTCCATATTGCTCAAATGTAGCAGCACACCTTCAGCCTGTCAAGGTACATGGTTTATCAGCATATTGAGTTTTTCCTGTTTTGCTTTCAGAAGATTGGCATGTTTTAAATTGTTCTGTATCTGAATTGGCTATGGCCTGGAATATTCCACTGACAATTCCAACATGGATCTACCCACCTCTAGAGCTTTGCATAGGCCTACCACATTTTACCACCATACTTTTTTGGCAGCCACATGTTGGCTGTTACTCATGTGCTTGGGGGGCTGTGTCCAGGGGGGGTATAAGGATGTTGAAGTGCAGAGTTTTCTTTATTCAAGGTACATTTGCTCTGCTGCCATCATGGACGGTCTTTTGAAATCGTGCTGTTGACCAACACACTTACAGTGCTCGACATTAATGCTTGTCCTCTTGTCTGGAACAAGTGAAAGAAACAAGAATATAGAATTAGGTTGTCCAAATGAAGTATAAAAAAATCACGTCAACCTATTACTCTGATAAGAATTGTATCAGAGAGGCCAATATTAAAATACATTTTTCATATAAATAAATAAAGCCTACATGTCAAGTTGTAGATATGCATATTGGCTACAGCCTTATGTCCATACCAATGCTGACATAGGGGAGGCACAAGACAATGTAGCCAACATTTTTAATTGAGACCAAATCATGTTTGACAACCAATAACGAAGGCTGAATAACATTAACGTCTAAAGGCTTGATTCTGTCGACATACTCGAGGCACGGGTTGTTCAGATGGTCACAAGACCGGTGAGTGAAGGACTGTCGGTGGCTGTTGCGCACCGCACATCACCCACTTTGAATCTGAGAGGAGGCGGTCACCATTTTAAAACTATTTAACCATCAACTTAATTGTTTAAAACTTGGACAATTTGTCATTTTATGAAGAATGTATTACCTTACATTTACATTTTAGTCATTTAGCAGATGCTCTTATCCAGAGCGACTTACAGTAGTGAATGCATACATTTCATACATTTTTTCCCCCCGTACTGGTCCCCCATGGGAATCGAACCCACAACCCTGGCGTTGCAAACACCATGCTCTACCAACTGAGCCACACGGGACCACCGTGTTTCTAAGACCATAGATATGTTGAGGGGAATTATATAAACATTTAGGCTTAATATGCCGTTTTCCTCATGCTATATTAGTTTTCCAATCTTTTTTCATTATTCAGTCCCCTCTTTCTTAATTTTAATCATTCACATGTAACCAATCGTGCGTGCAGTGCGCTTTTGAAAAAGGTGTTTTCCGCTTATTGCGTTTTGGAACAGTCCTGCATAGCCTACAGCCATATGCGCATTGAGCTTATAATATGAAAAAAAATATTTTTAGCAACATTTTTAAGCTAAACAGTCTGTTACATCAGCCTCGATGGTAATTAAAAAATATATATAATTATGTGCAGTGGTTGTATGAATTTTGGATCTGTCGTCCCAGAACTGTCCTAGGGTCTGTTTTTGAACTATTTTATGAAGACATAAAATGTATTTGATTTCGATGTTGCAATATTCAATAGGCTATCAAGGGTGGCCAACTATCCTCCAGGAGAGCCTTAAAGGGCAGTGTTGTATTTAAAGACATGCTTGTATATGCAAAGAAGCCAATAGGTAGACTTTAGCCTACATTTTTGTCTGATACTCTATGGTAAAAAAGATAGTAGGCCTAATGCATTTTATTTTCTAAAGTGGTGTCTGGAAATCCTACAATGTCAAAGTTGTTAGTTCATTTTTAATTGTTGGACAAGTGACTTGAGCTTTTGGACAAGTGAAAAATCAACCCTACTTGTCGTAATGACAAGTGGCTAAAAGGTTATTGTCAAGCCCTGCCTTAGCTAATTCCAAAAGATCTGTCGGAGCAGAAAAATGGCAGTGTGGACTCTTGCAGGGCCCTAATCGGTTTTATTTTTTAGCTTGACTGTTTTAGTTTTTCCTTAAATTCTGCTTGCTCAGGTTTCTGTTTACCCTGTTCTGGTTTTCGCTCTCAATCTACGTTTAAAAAAAAACCCATCTAAATTGTTGTTTTTCTAAGACTGCAACAATGCTTAAGCCACATCAGACTTGAGGTCTGGGAAGATTTTTGGGTGTAGTTACCCTTTTTAATTCCAGTGCTCACCAGTAAGAGGGTGTTTAGCTGTGGTTTTTGTAGTGCACGTGATGGTAGTTTGCTGAACAATATACCCACTGATTGATGTAAGTAATTAAGATTTAATTCTGCCAGGTAATAGGGATGTAACGATTCACTGATTGGCATCAGTTCCAGGTTCAAATTTGTAAGGTGGACGTAGCACGCATCACTCAAAATAGTTTCTAAATTTATGAATCGCCGATTCACTTTTTTCCCCCTCAGGTTTTTACTTTCTACCTTCCCAAATTACCTTGTTTTGTGACAGTTGGTGCGTCCTCTCCTTAAGTGTCGAACTAGGCATGTAACTGTGAATCATTGATCAAGTCATTTTGCATGCTGAACAACCCAGGCAATATCAGTAGCCTAGTCAAACGGTGCGCGGCTTCGTACGCTGATCAAACGAGTGGTAGGCCGCATGTCACCTTCAGCATTCAAATGTGTAATGGCTTAAGCAATATTATTATTGGAATTGCAACTGTCATTTGCTTGGTTATTGTAATCAAATGCGCTGCTAACTGTTAGGCTACATTAGATTTTATTTCAATTGTTCTGGTTCACCATCAGCAATAGCTTTGGTAGTTTTGCCTTAAACAATCAGTGTATATGGTCATTTTTTGAAATACTGGGTTAAGTTGATAATTTCATAACGGGCACAGCAATGGCTTTTTCTACCCGCACTGCACGGGTCAAAGCAGGAGGAAAATAACTTCCAAACAGTCTAAACCATTCAAGTTTGAGATGAGGGTGAAATCCTAAGTTCTATATATTTTCATTGGCTATATAATTGCATATTTAAGATAAATATCCATACATTACTTGCTCAAACACTTTGACTGGTGATGGTGATTTCCAAATCACTGATACATTCTGTTCATGGCGTCTTATAAACTTGGGCAAATGTAATAAATGTTCAATACATTTAGTTGATTCCCTACTAAGTACATCTTTTTAGGGGGTGACCTCACTGCAGTTCCCCCTCCCCGACGTAGAATATCACTGAATTACATTATCCTGAAATTTACACACTATTTACTCTATCACCCTTGTTTGTTTCTGGTCTTTCTCTCCTCCAGACATTGATGCTTTTGAAAACTGGGACTTACAGTTTTTCTTGCCACCACAAATCAAATGACACTACCTTAAAATTGGTAAATTTAGGTTTTTACATCAATGACCTTAAATTAATTGCATTTATCACTAATCAAAATGAAAAGACATCAGTAAATTAATTTGCTCAAGAACATTTTTCCATTAATATGAAGTTGGTCCCCCCTTTGCTGCTATAACAGCTTCTGCTTTTCTGCTAAGGCTTTCCCCTAGATGTTGGAACATTGCTGCAGGGACTTGCTTCCTTTCAGCCATGAGCATTAGTGAGGTTGGTCAGTGATGTTGGGTGATTAGGACTGGCTTGCAGTCGACGCTCCAATTGATCACAAAGGTGTTCAATGGGGTTGAGGTCAGGGACTCTGTGCAGGCTTGTCAAGTTATTCCATACTGATCTCAACAAACCATTTCTGTATGGACCTCTTTGTGCATGGGGGCATTGTCATGCTGAAACAGGAAAGGGCCTTCCCCAAACTGTTGCCACAAAGTTGCAAGCACAGAATCTTCGAGAACAGGTATTCCCAAACTGGGGTAGCGCAATGTGATTCACATTTTCAAACTGTCCATCTGTATTTTCCAACGGGGCTATACATTTGGGTGAGTTTTTTATTTTTTTCTTGCCTGACTAGCCTCGTTTCACTGCCAAAAATAACATTAAACCATCTAGTGTTTAGTGAAATAACACTGTCAAATACAGGTAGCCTAGTCCAATAATTAACATCCAATCACATTAACCGTTACACTCTCGCGTGAATTCCACTAACGGTCCGTATGTAGCCAAATGTAGCTGCTGCGCATGTTATCTGTACTAATCAGGGCTCTACACTAACTCCCCCCCCCACCCCCCCCACCCCCCAAGGAGTACATGTGCTCCTCAATTAAAACATGTAGGAGGACCCAAAGAAATTTAGGAACTTGTAAAAAAATGTTCAAGTAATGGAGTTTATTAACAAACAATTTATTACATACATATTTATTCTATGTGTGTGCGTGTACTACGGGACATACATATGTGCAACAGCACATACCACCAAAATCACACACTGACCCATGCCTACTAGACACAAAGGATATCAGTTGTCCAGCTGCTTTTGTATGTTGGCCGTCTGGTACGCTTAGAGGTCAGCCAGCGGTCCACGGCAGGAGTGGGATCGAACTCCTCGACAGAAGGGCCCCTCCAGGCTGATCCTCATCAGGTCTTCGGTGGTGGAGACCCCAAAGCAGCTTCAACCTTTGTCAACATGGTCTCCCACTGTAGGACTTGTCCTTGAAATTGTGGCTGACCAGGATTTTCAGCCCCTGCTACTCATCCTGGATTGGAGCCATGTTGCAGCCTGATCGGCAGGATTGAACAGAGCAAGTGAGTTTGCAAATATGCAAAGTTAACATTGTCTCATATGGCAATGCAGAGTCAAATAAATTCTTACCTTTTCTAGAGGCTCCTTAATGCCTCATCGGGTCTGCTACACGATTGCCAAAGGTGAGAAGGCTGGCCTGGTCTTCTGGCCATGTGTCAGGGTTTAGCACTCTGAAAGACTCCACTGGGGTCTGGACACCCTCATCCTTCAGCAAACCATCAAACCTGGTTTTGACATCATCCACGCTGATGTTGATGGCCGCCTCTGTGCTGCTTCAGCTGGGGATTGGTGAGGTCCGTGAAGCCTTTTAGATTCCCCTTCAGTGTTATTCCCTTTAACAGAAATAAAACACACAGAGACACGCACATATCATCAGCATGAAATGTCTGGCCGTTTCTGTCTCCATATATATTTTTAAGACCTCTCCACTGCATTTCCCTCCTTAACCTCAAATCTGTCTATTGGGCAACGAATACATTGATTCCCACATTGAGAATCTGTCTCAATCATCGATTTCTCACATCCTAACAAGCTCTCATCCTAACACACCTGGAATCTCCTTTCATCACCCTGCTGCTGAGCAAGCATGGTCTGGATCTTCTCCAGCATTCCTCCTGCCTTTGCCCTAAGCTTTAGTACTTCCAGTCTGGTCACTGTCTTCCTCAACTCAGATGTGGCTTGGGGGAGGATCAGGTCATTCCTTTACAGGGTGAGGCTGTGAGGATAGCTCCTCAAACATGTCTGAGAAAATGGCAGAATACATGAGTGCATTCTCCAATTCCCGCTTTCTGTTAAGTAGTGAGTAAATAAGCTGTCACCTGTCAATTACTTAATTCTGAAAGTTAATTTGAGTCTTGAACCTATTATTTAAAACTAGTGTGGTATTACATTTCCTGTTTAAAACTGACCTTTGCCCGCCCTTGAACTTCCGCTGTTGTTGATGCTCGGCCAGGTGCTCCTTGTGCTGCAGAACAACGGAGTACTGGCCTTCGTCAGTGGCAAGGTCCTTGTCTTGTCCATGCCGCAGGAACACTTTGTGGGCATGGGGGATCCAGGGAGTTCTCTTGACGGTAGACGGTGTGAAAATATCCACACTGAGCTCTTGCCTGAGAACATAGAGCTCTTGTTTGGAATTGCCGCTGAAGTGATAAGTCTTCTATATCGCATTCAGAAGATCGTACATGACAGACCCCATTGGCTCTTTCTTCTGAATGGTCAGTATTGCCAGCTCTAGCCTGTGAAAGTCAGAACAGAATCTTCCAAACAATTCACCTTCTTCCCCCCCGTCTCTTGAGCCAACAAAACAATAATTCAGTGGTATTTACCATTCCAACACTTAGCGCGTGCGCACGCACACACACAGTATTTAACATTCTCTGCTAGCAAATAAAACAAAATCATAGGTTTGTAACTAATAAATTCTGTGGCATACAGTGGATTGGGATTATATGCCCCCTTGCCTCTCTCTGCAGGTGGGAAATCACGCCCCCACGGTGGCCCATGCTCACGGAGGCACCATCTGCCCTGAAGGAGATGCACTTCTTCATCCATGACCCTCCATCCTCCTCTGGGCTAACGGCACGAAATGCGGCCTTGGTGGCATCCAAAAAACCTCGAATGACAACACAACAACAAAAAAACGATTATACAAAAGTATTTCTGACAAACTAAATTCTATCGCCATTACGATTAATGATTGAACTTTATACAAGATTAAAGCCTATAAGAGAAGCAACTTAGCAATGGCATGGGAGTGCTCAAGGGTCTGTTGTCCGACTAGGAGTTTGACTGGCTTGCCATCCTCCAACAAGCGCACGTAGACAATCTCGCATTCGGTGTTGGATTTATCAGTGTCTCTGTTTATTAGAACGGCAAGATGCTTCGCTGACAGGCTCTCTTATGTCAGCAATTTGACTGATCATCTCTGCACATCTTACTTCATTGTCATATGTGGGATTAATGTCAACTCCATTTTTGTGGTCGAGTCTGATAAGCAGCCCAAATTTGACGAAAGGTTATTTTGCAAATGAAGTATGCAATGTTTATTTTCAGCTGCCTCCTCTTCTCAGACAGCAGCACTTTCCTCCAAGGCTGCTGACACAGTGCCTGATGAGTATTATTCCCCCCCCCCCCGTCTCAACAGGTACAGATCTCTGCACTGGCTATGCCAACGCGAGATGTTATGTTTCGCTACGCTATCCTTTTCAGATGTGGGTTTCCTGACACGAAGGACGTGTTGACTGCCTGTTTCTGCCCTGAACAATATTTGCAGACCATGGCGTTGTTTTCGAACTCTAGCCATGGGAACATTTTGAGCCAATTCGCATTGATTCTGTATGTTCTCCCTCCGCCGGCTACAGTTGACGTGACAGCAGGGGTCTCGGCAGCTTCGCTAACGTTGTTCTCGGCAGCTTCGCTAACGTTGTTCTCGGCAGCTTCGCTAACGTTAGCCACCTCAGGTAAACCTTGTGAAGAAGCTTCATTAGTTGAACCTTGCGCATCCCCCTCGCCGGATTCCTCTTGTCTCTTTTTCGCTTAAATAAAATTGAATGGGCTTCATTTTCAGTGATGTCTGCACGTTACTTTTTCCCAGTGTTCACCTTTCTGTCACTCTGACTGGACTGTGTCATCACAGAACAATACTGTGGTTGGCGCATGACACTTAGAAATGTGAGACTTGTAGTTTTTAAACAATTAGCAGCGGGGGAGAAATGGATTACGGTAGGTTGAAATTATTTACGAGTAAAGATTATTCAGATTCGCACATCTATTTTTAGGGGCAAGTGTGAATGAAATACTTGCGCTGTAGAACCCTGCTGATGGCGCAAAAGCCATGACAGGGAGACATAGTTCAGTGGTAATGTGCGTGCAAACAGTTGCTCCCGACGCCACTTGGGTACACTGTAGCATCCACCGAGAGGCTCTTGCTGCCAAGGGAATGCCTGACAGCTTTAAAGACGTTTTGGAGCCTTACAGTGAAAAGGGTTAACTTTGTTAAAGCAAGGCTCCTGAACTCTTGTCTTTTTGCTCTATGCAATGATATGGGCAGTGACCATCTAATGCTTTTACAACCTACAGAAGTGCGCTGATTGTCAATCTGGGTGATGTTTTTTCTCGCCTGAATGATCTGAATCTAAGATTACAGGGACTCTCCAACTATATTCAATGTGCGGGACAAAATTGATGTTATGATTAAGAAGTTGGAGCTCTTCTCTGTCTGCATTAACAAGGACAACACACAGGTCTTTCCATTGTATGTTTTTATTTTTGCAAATGAACTCAAGCTTACTGACAATGTCAAATGTGATATAGCGAAGCACCTGAGTGAGTTGTGTGTGCAATTACGCATTTACTTTCCTGAAACGGATGACACAAACAACTGGATTCCTTATCCCTTTCATGCCCTGCCTCCAGTCCACTTACCGATGTCTGAACAAGAGAGCCTCATCAAAATTGCAACAAGCGGTTTTGTGAAACTTTAATCAGAAGCCACTGCCAGGTTTCTGGCTTGGGCTATGGTCAGAGTATCCTGCCTTGGCAAATCACTCTGTTAACCTCCCTGGGCAAGGTGGAACGTTTGCATCCCACCTAGTCAACAGCCAGTGGAATCGTGTGGCGCGAAATACAAATACCTCATAAATGCTTCAATTTCTCAAACATATGACTATTTTACACCATTTTAAAGACAAGACTCTCGTTAATCTAACCACACTGTCCAATTTCAAAAAGGCTTTACAGCGAAAGCAAACATTAGATTATGTCAGGAGAGTACCCTGCCAAAAATAATCACACAGCCATTTTCAAAGCATGCATATATGTCACAAAAACCAAAACCACAGCTAAATGCAGCACTAACCTTTGATCTTCATCAGATGACACTCCTAGGACATTATGTTATACAATACATGCATGTTTTGTTCAATCAAGTTCATATTGGCCTTCCCTGTAGCTCAGTTGGTAGAGCATGGTGTTTGCAACACCAGGGTTGTGGGTTCGTTTCCCACGGGGGGCCAGCACAGGGAAAGAAAAAAAAAAAAAAAATGTATGCATTCACTACTGTAAGTCGCTCTGGATAAGAGCGTCTGCTAAATGACAAATGTAAATGTCTAAAATGATATTTATATCAAAACCAGCTTTTTACATTAGCATGTGATGTTCAGAACTAGCATACCCACCGCAAACTTCCGGTGAATTTACTTAATTACTCACGATTAACGTTCACAAAATACATCATTATTTTAAGAATTATAGATACAGAACTCCTTTATGCAATTGCGGTATCAGATTTTAAAATAGCTTTTTGGCGAAAGCACATTGTGCAATATTCTGAGTAGATATCACGGCTAGCTAATTTGACACCCACCAACTTTGGCCCTCACCAAACTCAGATTTACTATAAGAAAAATTTGATTACCTTTGCTGTTCTTCGTCAGAATGCACTCCCAGGACTTCTACTTCAACAACAACATGTTGTTTTGGTTCGAAATAATCCATAGTTATATTCAAGTAGCTCCGTTTTGTTCGTACGTTCAGGTCAGTATCCGAAGGGTGACGCGCGGGCGCTTTCGTGACAAAAAATGTCAAAATATTCCATTACCGTACTTCGAAGCATGTCAAACGCTGTTTAAAATCAATTTTTATGCGATTTTTCTCGTAAAATAGCGATATTCCAACCGGGCGACGTTGTATTCTTTCAAAGAGAGAAAGAAAAACATGGAGTCCTCTCGTGCACACGCGCTCCAGTGTCAGTGTTCCCTGCCTGACCACTCTCAAGCTCCTGCTGTTTTTCGCCCAGAGACTGCAGAGCTCTCATTCCACTTTTCTGGCGCCTTCTGAGAGCCAATGAAAGCCTTAGAAAATGTCACGTTTCAGCAGAGATGGTGTATTTTTGATAGATGCCCTAGAAGGACAACAAATTGTCAGACAGGGCACTTCCTGTATGGAATCTTCTCAGGTTTTGGCCTGCCATATGAGTTCTGTTATACTCACAGACACCATTCAAACAGTTTTAGAAACCAAATCTACTAATTATATGCATATTCTCGTTTCTGGCTAAGAGTAGTAACCAGTTTAAATCGGGTACGTTTTTTATCCGGCTGTGCAAATACTGCCCCCTAGCCCCAACAGGTTTAAGACACTGATGCCTTTGAAACCGCGTACAACCCAACATTGCAGAGTAATATGCATCCTTTCAAGCACACCCTTCTCATTAACCTGTGGTGAGTTATTCACAATTTTCGATGAACAAATACGGTTTTAGATGGTTAAATAAAGAGCAAAAGTATTGATTATTATTATTATTTGTGCTCTGGTCCTATAAGAGCTCTTTGTCACTTCCCACGAGCTGTTTTGTGACACTCACTCATTCTTATGTTAATAACTGTATAGTATGTGTGTGGCAGGCTTACGATGGCAAAAAAAAAAACATTTGAGAGTGCGCTGACCCTGGTGCTAGAGGGGCTATGCAGCTGGAGGTTGAATGTTTGAATGGGTACAGGACTATAAAAAGTTTGGGAACCACTGGTTAGAATGTCAATGTAGGCTGTACCGTTAAGATTTCCCTTCACTGGAACTAAGGGGCCTAGCTCGAACCATGAAATACAACCCCAGACCATTATTCCTCCATTGCCAAACTTTACACTTTGCACTATGCAGGAAGCGTTCTCCTGGCATCCGCCAAACCCAGATTCGTCTGTTGGGCTGCCAGATGGTGACGCGTGATTCATCACTCCAGAGAACACGTTTCCACAGTCCAATGGCGGCAAGCTTTACGCCACTCCAGCTGATGTTTGGCATTGCGCATGGTGATCTTAGGCTTGTGTGCGGCTGCTCTGCCACGGAAACCCATTTCGTGAAACTTCCGACGAACTTCTTGTGCTCACGTTGATTTCGGAGGCAGTTTGGAACGCTATAGTGAGTGTTGCTACCGAGAACAGACGATTTTTACATGCTTCAGAACTTGGTGGTTCTGTGACCTTATGGCTTAACACTGCTCGGCTGAGCCATTGTTGCTCCTACACGTTTCCACTTCACAATAACAGCACTTACAGTTGACCAGGGCAGGATTTTGACGAACTGACTTGTTGGAAAGGTGGCATCCTATGATGGTGCCATGTTGAAAGACCCTGAGCTCTTCAGTAAGGCCATTGGAATGCCAATATTTGTCTATTGAGATTGCATGACTGTGTGCTCGATTTTATACACCTGTCCGCAACGGGTGTGGCTGAAATAACCCAATCCACTAATTTGAAGGGGTGTCCACATACTTTTGTGCATGTAATGTACGTCGTTCTCCTACAATACCTGTTTGTTTGGATTGTTGGACAAGATGGTTGCCTGGTGACTGCTGGTTTGGCAGTGTACTGGAGAGGTGTTGGGAATACCCCTGACGTCTAATGGCAGAGCTGTGAGGATAACATTTGATTACTCTTTAACTAGCACCAGGCCCCGCATGAAAAATGAAACCACCCGGTTAATGATAAATGAAGCCTCCCTCTGTAATTCACTAGAGTTCCAGGGGTTGTGATGGGGTTATGATGACCCCCATGCTCTTTAACCAGAAAATGCTGGTCATCTGTGAATAAAGCCATGCTTCTGGAACAACTGGTTAGGCCTAATCGCTAAACTCCACCCTCCACAAAATGTTTCGCCATGGTATTGACCTATGACCACACACGTTGCATTACCTTTTTTATGTTGCATAGGCCTAATAAATTACTAGGTGCAGTTTTACCTAAGACAACACCAATACTTAATTTTTATGGGTTAGCATGAATATTGACATATGGCTGGTGCTGTCTTGCAGGTGGTATGGCCAAGAAAAGGACTACAATGTCCTAGTGATGGACCTGCTGGGACCCAGTCTGGAAGACCTCTTCAACTTCTGCTCGCGCCGGTTCACCATGAAAACTGTACTAATGCTCGCAGACCAAGTAAGGCTTTGTTTCATCATTGCTCCTTATCTTTCACTTTGGCCCCTTCATGTGGCTGCTTTTTAAACATTTTATTAAGAAACCCAAAACACATACATTTTCTGGCTGCAAAAGGGAGAATGACTAAAACCCAAAAAATCTTACATAAACCCATTTTCTAAAGTGCCAAGACCAGTCTATTTTCAAGTTCTTGCGTTAACTGATTGAGAGCCGTATTTTTTTTTTTTCTCCACAGATGATCAGCAGAATCGAGTATGTGCACACAAAGAACTTCATTCACAGAGATATCAAGCCAGACAACTTTTTAATGGGTATTGGCCGTCACTGTAACAAGGTAAGCTTACAGCAGTTTCCCCGTCCTGAGATGCATTATGTTGACAATCTCTGACCTAGTTACTGCCTTTGTTTTATACAACGTTGTGTGAAGTGATCCAAGTAGGCCAAATGATCTTGTTTTTATACGCTTTGGTGGTGCCAAGTATTCTTTTGTAGAAAATATAATCCTCAGTGAGGCAAATCATGTGACTATTTTCTTTGAATAGGCTATGTGTCCTTGGTAATGGACATTTTAAGGCTAATTGTTTGTGGTTGGTTTAGTCCACTTGTTAAGGATGGAATGGTTTTGGTAGTCACATTAAGGTACTTTTACCATCAGGTAATACAAGCCCTCATGTTTCTTATAGTTGTGGATCTCTTTCAGATAATAGACAGGTGTTAGTAAGACAAAAAAAGGCTTCTGCATGATGTGTAATCCCATTTATTCTTTTCCCCCTTGCAGAAAATAATTAAGGTGTTTTTGGGATTCTTTTTTCATATACCAACTGTATTCAAGTTGCCTGATTTGTATTTTGTTTTTAAATAACTTACTATTTTGAGCCCTTGCAGACAGGCAACATTTGGCAAAGTTAAAGCAGGAATGCGTGTGTTTTAACACAGACCTGTCCACATGAACTGTGGAGGTTGTTAGTGTTATAAACTTATCAGTCAGCGACAGGCTAGTCTAATCAAAATGAAGCAGTACCTTTTGGGTATTCAAGCATTGAAGCCTGTATTACCATTTTTGGCAGTGCTGTCTGGAATAAGTGTTTACCATTGTGTGTCTGTGTGAATGCCAGCCTCAAGCTTCTTTTTTACATACACATAAAATTGTCACTTTTTTTAAAATCTTTATTTTTTTTTATTTTATTTTTTTTTACTAAACTCCACCAACATTTATAAAGGTGCACATACAATCCTTTTGGACTGCAAGCTCTGACACCCAAGCCCGAGATGTCTTGCGCAGGATGTGCACTGAACTCAATGGATGGGAAGACATGGCAGAGCAGTAGCTTTTGCGAACCCCACTCTATCCTCTTGATGATTAAATCAACTGCCGTTCTCTTCACCTGAACTCACTCTGCATTCTGCTTCCAACCTGCTCTTTTACAATGGTGCTTATTGTACCCAAAAGCCTTTAATTCAGGAAGTGTGTTTCTGAAGTAGTCTTCATTTGGACATAGCGCCATTGATGTAAATCTAACATTTTGCTAACAGTAGAGTGAAGAGCAATAGTTAAACTTTAACCCCCCCCACCACTCTTTAATAGATTGCAAGTGTACACCTCACCAACAATAGATTTTTCCCTATGGTTTGGAGAGTGATACTCAGCTTGGCATCATTGTAAACTAATTGCTTGTTTTGTTGCTTTGTCCTGGGCTGCTCTATTGAAATCTAAGTAAGAGTCACTATCACAAAGGCTGTCCTGTCATGCGTCTCTCGCAGCTATGCTAAATCTACTCCATGTATTGACGGCTCCATGCAGATTAATTCATGCTCCTTTCTTACTGCACGCTTTTCCTCTGTTTTGCGCTGTAGAGCTGCTCATTGCCAGATTGGGCTTTTCCAAAGTATTCTACCCTCTTCCTTACTGAAGGTTTCCACCGTTTCCAAGCCATCAGAATAAACTTTGAAACAATTATTTGATCCATTGCTTCCTGTGAGATCTCAAGGAGGTGATGGGGTTGGGTGGCTGTTTTTTACAAAGCTTTTTCACACATTGTTAAATGAGTGCCCATTTTAGGGAATGGCCTTAATTATTTGCCTCCTCCTTTAACCCTAGTTGTGCCAGTAAGTCAACTGCATATTGTGTTCTGTACCCAGACAGACTGTTACTCCAAATTTGTATAATGACTATTGTATAAAAGCACTTCTACTGGTGTGGCACTGCTAGCGTTAAATGCTGCAATATCAAAAAGCCACTGCAAAGTCAAAAACGTGAAACAGGTTTGGAAATAAGTGTTTGTTTTTTTAGCAAGATAAAATAATTTAGGGATTGGGCAGTTATTGTCTTCAGTTCTGCCTCTGACTGAAATTGGTATGGCAGTGTAGACTGCATATTCTGCAGGACCCCCCCATCTGCTTAACCTAAATACTGGCTTGCATCTAAGCCCAGGCTGACTCCTCTAGGAAGTCCTCCCACAGTCTGACTCCTCTCTGATTTTAGCTCATATGCTTGCTGGTGGACGAAGGATGGCCTTGGGCTTTCTCTCCCCCTCCCATTTTCCTCCCTCTCCTCCCGTTCTTTTTCTAAGCCTTGGTGTTGCCTGTCTGCGCTGGCCTTGTGGGGTTGTCAGCAATCCTGTTTGATGCACTGCACCCTCTATTGTTTGTTCAGTGTTTAGAATCTCCAGTGGGGAAGAGGAAAAGAAGCTTGGCTGTTAGTTCTTCTCAGGACCCATCTTTCTCAGGATTAAACCAGGTCTGAAACCACAACCGCCTCTTAATACTCCCCCAAATTCTGTTGACCTTTTTTCTTTTTTTTTTACAACTTTTTTAAACTTTTTTTTAAAAACCATTTTAGAAGCAGTACTACTACTTTTTATTTCATTGATTTGGTCAATATTTTATGACCACTGTATTGGCATTAAACCAGACACACATGCTAAACAGATCTAGAGATTAACACCAAATCTAGATTGCAGGGATCTGAGAGTAGGTGGATAAAGGACATGGTGACTAGTAGCGGAGATGCTGTTGAATTTTCTGGATTATGATTTTATTTTTTTTGAAGGGAGACGCTCTCCTCTCATTTGAAGTGGTCACGGTGCTCATTGATATTTTGGATGCTTTTCCATTTCCTTGGAGCTGCTTCACTGAGTTTTTCGTGCCTGCTATACACAAGATTATTTTATCTTCTTGGTTTCCCAAATGATTATCGCCTTCTGGGTTTTAGAATACTCAACCAAGGCAAATATCAGTCACTAACCCTTATGACTAGTGTGTCCATTTCAAGTGACCGTGCTGGCCAAAACGAGCCGAAATTGAGGTGAGATCACGGCAATTTTTCAAGTTCCTAAAGATTTTCTGTCTGCTCAGTACAACTGTAGCTACTTGGTTTATATGACTTGCACCTTGGCATTACAGAGAAGGGATAACTGGGCCATGTGGCTGTGAAAACTGCTGTGGTGATTGCCAGTTGCTCTGGAACAGAGGCCTATGTGGCAGCATTCGAGCTGGTCTGAACCAGCTGCTTGTTAAGAGACTGCTGCTGACTTCACAGGCTGCCTAGCCTGGCCAACTGTTGGCCAGAAGCCAGAGGCACAATGAGCAGAAAAAAAGGAGTGTTTGGAAATACTGGGCCTGAAAACCCCGAATGAGGACCTGCACGGCAGATGGGTGTGGTTAGGTTATGCGTGCTCGCAGACCTACAGTTCAACATCAAGTTGGAAGGGAACTAGACTGTGCTTGAAGGCTAATTACTAGTATGGCTTTGCATAACCAGAACCCTCAGTCAGAAAATGATGCATACTTTGACTTAGCTTTAAAAGTATCTAGATTTGTGCTACTTTGTTTCACAGTTTGGTTTGTTAGGATGGGCCTGTTGAGTCAATATGGTTGTTTTTAAGATTAATGTTTCAGTATGTTGACGCACATTGTTCCAGTAGGAACCAAAAATCCAAGAAATCGTAGTGACTCGGCATGTTAGAGCTGAAACCAACATGTATGTATTTTAAAGGTAATTGGCCTTTGAGATGACCTAAGTATTTTTTGCCAGGTAACTGATCCCCCCCGTTTACAATTGATGTTGTAGCAGTATGCTAACATCTATTTTCCTTCAATATTAGTGAATGGAGAAAATGGGAAGCATTTGGTCAGAACAGGTCACTTTTTTGTGAAAAGTAAAAAGGTTGTGTATTTGGACCACATTTTTGATTGTTCAAATTATGAAACTAACTTTCAGCAATCCTTTGACTGTGCGCATTGTTCGTGCATGTTCTGTAGGCTTAATAGTTGACCGATGTCTTGCCAGATAGCAGCTTACTTCAATTTAAAGCATTCTTGGTTTACTGTTTCAACGATGTAGGTTTAATGGAAGCTCCCATGCTTTTGTTCTGTGAAAGCTGGAATATGCTATTTAGGGTAGTCACTCACTCCCCTTGCTACATTGTGTATTTATCGACTCTCAAATGTTCCATTCTGCCTGCAATAAACCTCCTATTGAACTAAAGCAAAAGGCACACGTTAATGAATAACGTGGGAAAGTGAATGTTAGTTTGCAGCAAGTGGACGCTTGCGTGTGGCACTGCCTTTTCTCCCGACCAGACTTCAGATGGAAGCGTCCAAATAAAGTTTTACGGTTGGCGTAGCTATTTGTCTTCACAACAGGAAATGTTTGAATCCTTGGCTAAGCCAAGCAAGCAGAGGCATGGCTGAGGGGATCCGTTTCAATACGACTGCAGCCGTCAGTCAGTGCTGCCTCAGTGAAACACTTCTGTTGGACGAGGCATTTTCTCAGGGACTGCAACCTGCAGTTGTGCGTGGGTAGTAGAGTGGAGTAGTATGGCAGGCAGTCCACAAATTTAGATGTCATTCCGATCCAAGACAGACTTTGAAGGCCGACGCGTTCAACAACCTTAGAGGGCTGTTAATATGCAGGGAGAAACATTCGAGTTTCCTGCAGAAATTCCATTTGCCTCTGACTTTGACCCCTGGGTGTTTTCCTGATCCTGCCGTCACATGGCCAGCATTGTTTTCATAGATGACAATGAGGGGCCTTGAGAATGGCTGCTTCTCTAGTCAAATGGTACACCAGGCAAAGCAGGAAGTTGGAAGAATAGACCCATGGTCTTTCTCAGCTCCAGCCTCCAATTTTGTCAACCGCTCCTCTGAATCAGGACAACTTTAAAATGTGTTTTAAAAAAAAAAACAATTCTCTCCCCCCCTCCTTTTACAGTTGTTCCTCATTGACTTTGGTCTGGCCAAAAAATACCGGGACAACCGGACCCGACAGCACATACCCTACAGAGAAGACAAAAATCTCACAGGCACAGCTCGCTATGCCAGCATCAACGCACATCTGGGAATCGAGCAGAGGTAAGAGCAGTTCAGCACCCACTAATATATTTCAGCCTTCACCGGATGTTCTCTAATCCTTCCTCGTTTGTACGCTTATAGGCCACAGTGGCTAGGTTCCTAGGACTTAATATGTTGGTTAATGGGTCTCTTTCCCCACTTATATCGGTATCCACTCATTTTTTTGTTGTTGTTGTGGCGTGAAGGCGCTTTTGTTTGTTCCTGCTGAGGCTGCAGAGTGGCTCTCGAAGGACTTGTCCTCATGATGGCCAAGCTGCTCCCATGGTCACTCTAGAATCTAGCTGCCACCAACGGCTGCACTTCCCATTGACCCAGATTACCAGTTTTGACCAATGGGGCCATGTAATTTAGCCAGATCAATCTTGCTCCCCTTATCCACCATTGCTCTGTATTGAGCTGGAATGTAAGCAATTAAGTCCGACTGGAGATGTGGTGTTTTCCCCCTACTTTATCTTTTGACATACCATTATGGCATATGTCCGCAACCTAAGCTTGCAGCAATTTTTATAAGACTTGATTCATTGCTAAAATTGTATTTCGTGATAAGATGATAGTTTAACATGGTTAGAAATTCTATTGTTCCCTTGTTTTAACAAGCTTTTTGTGGATGCTCATTTTCATGTCATTTTAAGCATTCAGTTGGGATATGAAAAAACACAAATCATGTGGCTGCTTCACTGAGCCGTACTCCAAAAAACAAATTTGTGAAGGAGAAAAGGATTGCCTCCTGTTAAAGAACTATAACAGGATAGACACCCCACCCTCTTGGCATCTCGTAATTCAACTAGACCAGTAAAATGGTGTCAGTGGTCTGGAAGTTGGTACAGTCTTGTACAGATCGGCCGTTACAAAAGGCCTTGAGATGAATGTGAAATGTGTTGCGCTTGAACCAACCGAGATGTATTACCTTTGCACATGTACTGAATGCCAAATGTCTTTCTTTCCAGTCGCCGAGATGACATGGAGTCGCTAGGATACGTCCTGATGTATTTCAACAGAACCAGCCTGCCCTGGCAGGGACTAAAGGTAGGCCAGGCAGGTACTCTAGGGCCCCCTGTCCACTAAATAGGTGGTTAATATTTCATTCACTCGCCACAGCTTTTCCTCCCCCTGCTACTAGGCTTTTTTTCTCTTACGTTTTTTCCCCCCAGCTGTCTCATAACATCAATTCCAGCCGCTTTACCATTTTCATGACTTCACATTGGATTCATTTTTTACTCTAGCTGAATGGTTTATATAGTTTTGTCCTCTGACAACTTCAGGGAATCAATTTAACATTGTGTGATGTGCCTCGTACATTGCAGGGTAGCTTATTAGCGAGTCTTACTAGTAGATTATCCCTAACTTTCCATTCAAGTTGTAGTGTTCCTTGAGGTTAGCTACTTCCCAAAGGTTCAGCTAGCTACCTTATTTTTAAATTCATATATCCTGCAGAGAAATGGGGTGCCTCGAATGTACAGTTTTATGCACCTTCGCCCTTTCTGACGTGGCAAAAATCTGTGAGTGCAATTTACAACGAACAGGGTTAAATGGGGGAACACGAGGTCTGTGCTTTGTCTAATTTACATAGAACAGCAGTACTAGTGCTTGAAACTCAAGTCCTCGGCAAGGTGTTAGAAAAGTATTCATACTGCTTGACTTTTTACATTTTGGTTCAGCTTTTTTATTTTTTATTTAACCTTTATTCAACTTGGCAAGTCAGTTAAGAACAGTCTTATTTACAATGACGGCCAAACTCGGACGATGCTGGGCCAATTGTGCGCCGCCCTATGGGACTCCCAATCACGGCCGGATGTAATGCAGCCTGGATTCGAACCAGGGACTGCAGTGACGCCTTTTGCGCTGAGATGCAGTGCTTTAGACCGCTGCGCCACTCGGGAGCCTCCAATTTAAAATGAAAATGTTTTTTTGTCACTGGCCTACATACAATACCCCATAATGTAAAAGTTTTTAGAAATTTGAACAAATTACACTGAACAAAAATATGAACGCAACATGTAAAGTGTTGGTCCATGTTTCATGAGCTGAAATAAAACATCCCAAATGTTCCATATGCACAAAAATATTATTTTGTGCACAAATGTGTTTATTCCTGTTAGTGAGCAGTTCTCCTTTGCCAAGATAATCCATCCACCTGACAGGTGTGGCATATCAAGAAGTTGATTAAACAGCATGATCATTACACAGGTGCACCTTGTGCTGGGGACAATTAAAGGCCACACAACACAGTGCCACAGATATCTCAAGTTGAGGGAGCATGAAATTGGCATGCTAACTGCAGGACTGTCCACCAGAGTTGTTGCCAGAGAATTTCATCTACATTTCTCTACCATAAGCCACCTCCATTGTTTTAGAGAATTTGTCACTACTTCCAAACAGCCTCACAATTGCAGACCACGTGTAACCATGCCAGCCCAGGACCTCTATCTGGCTTCTTCACCTGCGGGAGCATCTGAGACCAGCCACCCGGACAGCTGATGAAACTGAGGAGTATTTCTGTCTGCAATAAAGCCATTTTTGTGGGGGGGGAAAATCATTCTGATTAGCTGGGCCTAGCTCCCAAGTGGGTGCCCCTGCCCAGTCATGTGAAATCCATAGATAAAGGCCCAATTTATTTCAATTGACTGATTTCCTTATGAACTCTAGCTCAGTAAAATTGTTGCGTTTTGTATTTTTGTTCAGTATAACAAAAAGCTGAAGTGTCTTGGGTCAATAAGTATTCAACCCCTTTGTTATGGCAAGCCTAAATAAGTTAAGGAGTAAAAATGTGCTTAGCAAGTTACATGGACTCTTTCTGTGTGCAATAAGTGTTTAGCATGATTTGTGAATGACTACCTAATCTCTGTACCCCACACATACAATCATCTGTAAGGTCCCTCTGTCGAGCAGTGAATTTCAAACACAGATTCAACCACCAAGACCAGGGAGGTTTTCCAATGCGTTGGAAGAAGGGCACCTATTGGTAGATGAAAACAAAGTGTTATGTTTTGGGCAAATCCAATACAACACATTGAGTGACACACTCCATATTTTCAAGTATACTGGTGTTGCATCATGTTATGGGTATGCTTGTAATAAGGACTGTGGATAAGAAAAGGAATGGAGCTAAGCACAGGCAAAATCCTAGAGGAGAACCTGGATTAGTTGCTTTCCATCACAGGGAGATTAATTATCTTTTCTGCAGGACAATAATCTAAAGCACAAGGTCAAATCTACACTGGAGTTGCTTAAAAAGAAGGCAGTGGAGTGGCCAAGTTAGTTTGGACTTAAATCTACTTAAATCTATGGTAAGACCTGAAACGGTTGTCCAGCAATGATCAACAACTAATTTGACAGAGCTTAACGAATAATGGGCAAATGTACAATCCAGGTGTGGAAAGCCCTTAGAGATCTATCCAGAAAGACTCCGCTGTAATCGCTGCCAAAGGTGCTTTTGCAAAGTATTGACTCCGAGGTTTGAATACTTATGTAAATGGGATTTCTGTATTTAATTTCTAATAAATTAGCAAATTAACTTGTTCACCTTGTCATTATTGGGTATTGTGTGTAGATGGGTGAGATATATATTTTGAGTTCAGGCTGTAACACAACTTACCTGGTAGAATGAGG
Source organism: Salmo trutta (assembly GCF_901001165.1). Taxonomy (NCBI): domain Eukaryota; kingdom Metazoa; phylum Chordata; class Actinopteri; order Salmoniformes; family Salmonidae; genus Salmo; species Salmo trutta. Next base: position 38,128,827 of record NC_042959.1, read on the forward strand.
GTTAATAAAAACAAAATGTAGCATAAGTCAAGGGGTATGAATACTTTCTGAAATGCCTACAGCACCAAGCCTTTCTTTACATGCATACAGACCCAATTGCCCGGCCTAGCGAGATAGACTAGGTTGTGAAACACCTTGTGTACACACATTTGACCCGTGAGTAGTCTAGTACAGAGTAACACAACTTTCTCTAATGACCCAATATTTCCCTCAGGTGGCTCTTTCAGTGCTATAAATCACATCAGGCCAAGCAAATTCCTTATTCTGTTACGTTGTTTATAGGCCACTGATCTCACCGGGGGTGAAGGAAAACTGCAAAGGGTAGTGTTAAACTGTGGTGCACAACATTTTCATTTCTCGCCCACATGTTCCACAGGCTGCCACAAAGAAACAGAAGTACGAGAAGATTAGCGAGAAGAAGATGTCGACTCCAGTCGAGGTGTTGTGTAAGGTGAGTGTGTGAAACCATAGAAGCGTGTTTCCCAAACTCGATCCTCGGAGACCCCAAGGGGTGCATGTTCTTGGTTTTTGCCCTAGCGCTACACAGCTGATTCAAATGATCAACTAATCATCAAGCTTTTGATCACTTCAATCAGCTGTGTAAAGGGATTCCACTGTGTTAAATTGATGAACTCCGTGACACGCCGTGCCGCTATTTTTAGTCAGGGTCACAGGGACCGAAAGGTAGATGCTTACGATGGAAGTCGAGAGATTACGGGAGTTTGAGTGGCCTCGTCAGCCAGTGAAGTATGTGCCTTGTAAACGGTTGAAGGCTGTCTCATAGTGTACAAGAGCAGAGATGGTGGCTGGAGGTGCTAATCTAATCCCGTCTTTAAATAGTGGCTGTTATGCATAGCCTTGGAACTGAAAGCATAGTGGCCATTGGTCATTAAAATACTTAAGTAGCTGGCTGAGAGTGTATGCTCAAGCCTTGCATTAGGCTGTGGAGTAACTTGTGTAACCTCACAATCACTTTTTTCCTGTCAGTAATTGCCCTTATTTTACCAAGACGCGTCTTAAAGAAATGTAATAGGCGCTGACTGTCATTGTAATGTATAATAACCAAAACAGTTGAAAAATGGATAAGTAGGTAACATTCGATCTCCGACACTTGTTTTCAGGGTTTTCCCGCAGAGTTTGCCATGTACCTGAACTACTGCCGTGGGCTGCGGTTTGAGGAGGCGCCTGACTACATGTACCTGCGTCAGCTGTTCCGCATTCTCTTCAGGTGCTCGTCATTTCTCAACCTCTTACCTCTGTCCCCAAAGGAGCTGAACTGCACACCAAGTCCTGATTTTTTTTTTCTTCTCAGTGTTGACACACAATGCAGAACGACGTGTTAATAAGTTTGTACTAATGTTAATAGTGAAGTGTTCTTTTTTAAACAAGAATGTGAAAGGACAAACAGCTATAGGCCTAATGTTTTGCATGTAGTCTGTCTGCTTTCATGTATGTTAAGGCTGAAAACAAATTCAGCCTAAAGAGTAAAGAGGGATTTTAATAAAGCAGAGCTCAGTGTGACAATGTCTGAACATGCTTGTGTTTGTCCAGGACCCTGAACCACCAGTACGACTACACGTTTGACTGGACAATGCTGAAGCAGAAAGCAGCACAGCAGGCCGCGTCCTCAGGGGGACAGGGGCAACAGGCACAAACCCCTACAGGCAAGCAAACTGACAAACCCAAGAGTAACATGAAAGGTTAGTAGCAAAAAGCCAAGCGACGTTTGGAGTGCAAAAATGGAGACACCAATTGCTTTCATTTTCATTCCCCCTTCAAAGTGGTAAAAAAAAAAGTGGATTTGGAACATTCTCTCCCACCAGATTAATGAGAGAAAAAAAAGTGTTAGTTCGAGGAGGCCCCCAAAAGATAGAGAAATTCAATTGGTCTGTCTTGCAGATGCAAAGACGTCCTTGGGAAATTTGACTACTAACTTTGTACCCAAATGTCTTTATTCTTCTCTGGGACAAAGGGGTGGCTTTATCATCTTCTTTGGATGTTAAAATCATAGTGATTTCGCTCTTTTGAATTAACCCCTTCTCTAAATGGGATGTACGATTCACTCTTTCTCGCAATCATTGTTCCTGGATCTAACACTTGTTAATCTTAATTTGAATGCTCTAAAATACTTGGATGAGCAGGAGTGAGATTCTAACCACATACTAATAAAGGTTTCATACATGTTGGTGCAATGGTTAATAAATTGCTGTCTGTTTTCATGTGTAATTTAGTGCTCATGTGATGTGACTCTTGAATGCCCTCTTTTAATTCCAGTCGCCCCCCTCCCTCTCGTAGAGGGTATCCCGGGTGCCCAGGGTTGATGGTGGAGGAGTCAAACCAATTTTTCAAAAAACCTGAAGCTGTTTTCATCAGGTGACGACTAGGATTTCCACAGGGATTAGGCTATAGCCCATTTAGATTTGTAATCTCTGGCATGAAATTGCAGGGCGGCCTTGTTGGATACCAGCCACCTGACCTGTATTATATTTAGTAGTAAAAGGCACGTTTACTACAAGTCAATGCCAACCCCCTATTACTTAAAACCACCACAAATAATATCTGTCGCATTGGCTTCATCAGACCTCACTGCTCCGCACACACCATGCGTTTATCCACACACTGCATGGAGGACTCTAATGAAGCCCTCCCTCCGTTCCATGTGTATTAGTCCATGTGTGCCAGCTTGGTTCAGACGGCTTAGGCAGGGCTGAATTAAGTCCTCAATACACAATGGGAATCATTTGAGCTATGTGGATTAAGTATTTATTATTAGACCAAAAAATGTTTTTGGGGGTTGAGTGCAGGGTAATTGGAGAGGGGGAAAAAAGGCCCGATGTATGTTGGTGACGTGACACGGATGGCGCCCCTGAGAGGGCTCAGTGTATCAGTCCTGCTCTTCCCCAGCACGCTAGCCCCTCTGACTTAGCAGAGAGGCTACCATTTTGTGTGACGTATTGTTGGTCAAATCCTGTCCCAAACAAGGCTTTCCAGTGGCTTAGATTTGCTGATGGTTATAGTTTTTCTTGTATGAGATGCTTTCTCCATGATGTCAGGCAAATCCTCTTCTGCCCCAATCAGGGCACAACTAATGACAGTGCTCGGTCTCCGCTCTGCCGAGAAGAGCTTTGAAATCCGTTAAATATGAAATCAAAGCAGGAGGACACTCTGTCTGCCCTCCTTTCTCTTCCCCTCTCTTTCAAGGCACATCCTGCATGATGGCAGTGAACAAGTGCTGTGAAGAGGCTAGTTTATAAATAGGATTTGCTGATGACGTGGTATTGGTCTAATCCTTTGTGCACTATGTCTGTTTTAGTATGTGGACTCCATGCGCACAGTTGAGCGCTGCTTATGTGCCTTCCCTGCAGGGGTGGAGAGATCAAAGTTTTCCCTACGTAACTGATTTTATTTTTTTTAAAGGACCTTTTGTTAACGGGACCCCCTGCTCACAAGCAAAGCTATAAAATATATAAAAGGACATCTCTTTCTAGGTCTGGTGACGATGGTTATTTGTTCTCTGCTACTCTCTGTCCCTTTAAGATAACACTACCAGTGAAGGGTGCCGAGTAGCCACATCCAGGAATTTAAATAGCCAAGCTCTGGCGTATTGGAGCTTGAAAGAACTTGCTGGTTTCTTGGATACCAATTTGACTTGGCCACTCTGTTAGCCTTGTAACAATGGAAACCTTGTTAATGCGAGTTTGCGTTTCAGCCCTCTATTGCTCAATTGCCTCGTATTATATGATAGTTGTTTAGAGCCAACCACGTTGATATAATCAGGCAAACGCAAGTAGCTAACGCTCATAGCATACTCCATTAACCCAGGCCTTTACTCTTTAAAACATTGATCATCACATGGTCATTTAGTGTCTGTGTAGGGCCTAAATGTCATCGTCATGTTGCTGGGAAGTCTCCTAAAGGATATTTGCTGTATTAGAAGAGGCTTGTTCTATTAATAGCTCGCATATGGAGAATTGAGCTGCCCTTTCACCCCTGAGTGTGACTGGTCTGTTACATCAGCTGGCCCCTCCACTCCAACGAAACGAAATACGGACACTTGAAACGGCAGGGACCTCCTCCTTCATATCCGTATATTTTATTTTATCATCGAGCCAATGACTCCCATTGACATCAAATAAGCAAAAGCTCCATTACTTTTGCTTATTTCTCCGGCGGATTGATCCTCTGATGCCTCTCTGAACACACTCCCATGTAATGCCTGCAGCAAAACTGCACCTTTCCTTTGAATCCTACCACATCGGAGAGAATTGCTGTAGCAGGAGGTGACTCAGGAGCGTTCGTGTCAAATTCTTCTCATATCACGCAGATCTGATGAGATCATGTCCAGACTTGAGCTGCAGTTATCTAAACCCACTCGGTGAGTCTCGGAACGCATCATCAAGGTGTGAAGGCTTGCTCGAGGAAGACAAAAGATTGCCAAAGCCCATGAGAAAGATTGAGGAATCCTCATACATCTTAGTGTTACCCAATCCTGTTCTGCCCATGTTCCTCTCCTTTGGATTGGCGCCTCTAAAGGCCAGCTGCTGAGCTGCATGGGTGTGGCTATGGAGATGGAATACATGTCATTGGGTAATGGCTGTCTGTAAAGATTACTTCTCACTGCATTGAAGCATGATGGGAGGTTGACTCTCACAGGCAGGACACATCCCCGTTTGTCTTTTTAGAAGTGTTTTTGTTATCTCGGTTGAACTACGCCCTTTAAAAATAGATTTATTCATAAGACTCATTGTTTCCTTATGTGCTTTCCACTCGTCTTTCTGTCTATACCCACTCCTGGTACACTACACTGCTGCTGTTGTCTCCTGTACTAGTTGTGAACCTCTTAAGGTGGTGGTGAATGTCTTCATTACAGGAGGCTCAGAGTAAATGTTTGATTCCCCCTCTCAGGCACTCTGCAGCAGTGGGTCCGAGCTTGCTGCAGAGCGGGACTGATGACTGGGCACTTTTTTTATTACAGGGCTGGAAAACTGCCGTGATTTACTTGGCCTTGTTGATAGCAGTCGCTCAACCCTTTTTTGATAAAGATAACCCGTTCTATTTGATGTGTAACCTATGGCCTCTGTCTCTTTGTCTGTCTCTCTCTCTTCTCGTTTCTCTTGCAGGTTTCTGAGCAGTAAGACAAAGAAATGAAGACGAGTGGCCGTAGCAGGATTTGCCTTCCAATCACATCCCGGCATCCAGGATCAAATTCACCAGAACCTGCCAGGCATTGTGGGCAACCCTTTTTTCCTGTTAAAGAACTTTCGTTCCATATACTATATATGTAATTGCTCTATATAGATAAAATGCTCTGCATATATCTATATATTGGTATGTATATACTATATCCACATAGAAAGCCGGCTTGGTATGGAATTTTACGAAGCTGTAGCCTTCTCTATTGTCCTGTCCCTGAAGATTATTTTTTTTGTGTGTTTCTTCAAAACTGAAAATAAGACATGGTTGGCTCACTGCGGATGTTATTGTGCACATGCCAATACTTTCCCCTTGATACTTTCTCCCTCTGAGAGCTGCTGCTCGGGTGCCTGCCTCACCTCATGGCCCCCTGTCAGAGCAGCTTTGTCCCCATTCCCTCAGTCACCGAGCGTGGCACGATGACCCAGACACACGTCAGTCAGATTGAACATTTGAAACGACAATTTTCTCTTCCTTATTCAACTTTTCCCCCTCATTTTCAAGCAAAATGAAAGATGTAAACGGAAACTGTTTTCTTTGTTATGAATGAATCCTGGGTATTTACTAAGCAAACATTGGATTTATTTAGTTTCTTTTCATAAAAAGGGTAATTAAGATTCTGCCTGCTGATATGTGCTAGAAGAGCTTCAAATGTGAAGATGAAAACAATTCTAGTGACTACTAGGTTTCTCTTTAGAACGCTGCGTTAACTATATTGTACTTGGTATTCTGAAGTCTCAAACAATGAATAAAAAAGATAAATTCCACAAAAGCATATTCATTATAAATTAGGCACCACTTGACTAAACCTGTTTGGAAATTGCTTATAAACAAAATTACGCATCAATTATTTTATTTTTGGAGATGTTGATGTCAATCGACAAATGTCATTTTTTCCCTCCATTTTTTTTATTCATTGAGTTGCTATGATGGATGGCATCAATGTTCTGTTTTTTGAGACAAATCTCACACCACCCACCCTTCCGTTATCATTTTTATATACATACATATATATATATACTTTTTTTTAAAGAATCAGATAACCAACTTTTTTTTTTCTTCTCAGTTTTATGGAGTTGTCTTTCCCTGTATTGAATTGATCATTTTGGGGAAAGGGTGTTTTTGTTTCTTCCTGCGATGAAGCAGATCCTCTTGTAAAATATTCTCTCTCTGCAACTAAACTTCGCTGCTGCTTAGAGTAGCGACCTTTTCCTCATTTTCGTTCCTTTTTTTATTGCAAAGAAAGTTTTGGAGGGTTTCATTTCTGTATACTTTGAGTCGTGTGAGGGAAGAATAATTTGGATTTCTCTCAGCCTTTAGTCAAGACAGATGCACACTAGTAACTGTTTCTCCCCCTCCCTATTACTCCCCCTGACCCAGCTTTAGCTATTTTACAGCTGGGCATTCTATAAAAGTGTAATTTATTCCCTTTAGCATGTCAGAATAAATTTAAATGACTTGTCAGAATAAATTTAAATGACTTGTCAGAATCACTGTCCCAGTCTATGTAATTTGAAGAAAACAACACATAGACTTCTGCCTTAGGCCCAGATGATGGGGGGGACACTACAATTTGACTTTCCATTTGCTTGTCTTTACACATTTACGTGTTGACTACCACACAACCCTAGTATTGTGAGAATTTAAAACTTGAGACATCAGCAGGATTGGGGATAGATAAAAAGGAAAGACACAAGGGATTTGTCTAAAGGTATGATCACTTGAGGCAAAGGTTCCACATTTGTGGAAATGGTCTAAAAAGGTATTGCTGTAACCTAGAAAAAGCAGTTCCTGTGAAATATTGTTGGGGTGGTGGGTAGTTGTAGGTGCCTGTGGTGGTGTTTTGAAGAAAAGATCTTCCCGGATTTATATCTGTAAATATTAAAATGGATTAAAATAGCTGTCGTGGAAAATTGTTTATCTACAACTCATAAAACAAAGAAGAATCGGGGCTGGAAGCAAGTCTTCAGTATGGGACTCTCTTCCTCAATCTATACAATAGTAAAAAGTGTCAAAGGGTTAGTCGAACAACCGAGAAGCGCTGGGAGAGCTACACAATGGGTTTAGGGACAAAGTGCAATGCAACAGAAGGTATAGATAGGCTACCCCCACCCCCTTACATAATGGAAATTGGAGATTCCAAGTAAAAATAGATGTCTGTGTGAAACTACCTCCCCTTCCTCTGCTGAACAACATTATTGGAGTGTTTGCATTGTTCTGTAGGGTCTGTCAGTGTAGTCATTCCTCTGGCAATCCTGCTCTGGCAATCCTGCTTGGCCACTTCGTCAACAGGAAAATAACTTGCAAAGCTGGCAAGACAATAAGTAGCAAAAGTGAGGTGCTCTATATTTTTCAAAGATGATATGTCCTTCCATGGCACACAGGACAATATATTATATCCCCTAGTGTATTTTTGGATAAGTGACTTGCATTTATTTTTGTTTGAATGGTACCTAACTGCACTGGGTTATCCTGAGAGTCCTAAAAGGGGCCTTGTGTGGTCAGGGATTTGTCAACCATGACACACTATACACCAGACTGCTGAGAGCCAAGTCATTCTCCAGGCAAGGAGGACAGGACAGCACAAGGGTTGCAGCAGGGTGAATAAGGCCTGGTTGTCCTTTCATCTGTTGTGAGGTCGACACACGTGGAAAGCAGCTGTTTGCAGAGAAAGAGGGAGGCCCCAGACATCCCTCTAGGCGGACAAAAGGGGCCAAAGGGACGGCCATGTCTGGAGTAAAGAAACGCCTGTCGCAAAGGTGACTATGTAAGCGAGGTCAATAGAAATGGTAGGTCAAACTCAATCTCACAAATTGTATCTGAAGTCATTGGTGACATTTTAGAAGGCGAAAGAACACATACATACCCCTATTTCAAAATGTTCAATTGAACCATTATTCACCCACTCCCTAGTGTTTTGTAAAGTGGAGTATTTGGAAAAACAGAGTATTCAGAAGAAACAGCCCGATTAAGAAATCCCATTCATGATCATCTTCTCTTAAGATTCATTCACCATCTCAGTAATAGAGGATCTATAACTACCTAGGTGCCTCTTCATAAAAGGCTCAGAGCAGAGGAGTGGCCTCTACATAGGCAGATCGAGTGAGTGGTGGTGAGGTGTCACGTGCTGATCTGGCTTCGTTCCTCCCTCTCTTCCTGCCACCTACCAGGGCTGCTACTGCAGTGTAATGTAATCCCATTGCCATACTAAACCCTACCTCTCTTTGGCCTTGTCCTACCTTATCCATTTGCTCCCACTACAGACCAAGCAGGCACTAATGCTCACAACCCAAGGCATACAGATGCATGTGGGCACTAGAAAGGAATTAGAGAACCCTTGTATAATGCTGGGAGGTGCTATTGAGGGCAAGGTACAGTGTGAGGTGTTGAAAGCCTGCTCCCTTGACAAGATTATAATTGAGTAGCAGCACCACCACACCGCATTTCATAGTCATGTTAATTGAGGAAAACTATCTTTTCTTATCCTAATCCTAGTAAGGTAATGTTGTAATGTTTGCCCCCATCTTGTACACCATCAGCCTCTGTGAATACATGATTGAAGAGTGAAGACATAATATGGAGCAGATCCCCAAGGATTTACAAGCCTTCAATTCTTTATGAAGTGTCTGCAGTGTATTCAGAACCTGATTTCTGACCCCGTTTCAGCGTTCCAAATGGGAGGGCGATCTTTAGGACAAAATGTAACCTTTTAAACAAGGACACGTTGTATCTCAGGTGCTGATTGGCCATTCGATATTCACCCGTTGTTACAGGTTGTAAAAATAAATGTGCGGAATGAATTTATCATAAATGACTGTGATGCTCTTGACAACGTCGAAATGCGGCTACATTTACAGGAGCATATTCAGCTGGGCGTATCGATGGATCGTTGCATATATAATTGTTTATGGATTCAATCGTGAAACTGCGTGTGTTCTGTGAAACAAAAACGTTATTATCTGCGTTGTGAACCTTGTACTATATGACAGAGACCGCGCCCCAATGTGGCGTCCTTGTGAAACTGCCCGAGAGCTCGAACAAAAGTATCACATTTCTATCTGTCGTGTCCCTACGTCAACCTATAGGCAGAACATAAAACATATGCGTTACATTTTGACTTCACAAGGCTACAGAAAAGTATATTAGTAAACACAGATACATATGCCCCCTCTCATAAACCCACCCCATCCATCATGTGCAGATGTTTTTGCTGAGTCTCTCAGTCAGCCCAATGATCAATAGCATTTAAAATATATATTTTTTATAGTTTCTCAATTACGTTGTTTGATGTTGACGATATAGTTCAGTTCCTATGCATAGAGGAACCCGAAAATGCTTGCCTCACCTCATTTTCCAGTGTATAGCGTTCCAATAGCTATTTATTTCAGGCTACCTACCATTAGATATTTATTTCAGGCTGTGTAGCTTACCTGCTAAATTAATGTGAATGGATTTTGTCATTAAAATAACCCCCATGTATAGTAACAACAATGTTGCATTCTCTATGGCCCACTTAATAGGTAAACTTTTCCTGCTACAAAACCAATCCTGGCTTTATTTTTAACACCGCTCATTTGCTTGCTGTTCTGAAGCAGCAAAACACCTCATATTGTATTTTTCACCAAGCTGTGTAGTATAAGACACATTTGTGTGGCCTGTATTGTCTTTTTCACTGATTTTCTTTGTAGGCTTCCTTTGTGGGTGTCCTTGTCGGACCTAGGTACTGTATAATCTTACATTAAGTATAAAGTGGGTCATATACAGCAGGTAGCCTAGTGGTTAGAGCATTGGGCCAGTAACCAAAATGTTGAGATTCCACCTCAATCTGACTGGTGCTGTCTTGTGTATATGTATGCACTGTACTATATAGTGCAGTATGTACTGTTTCTGAACATTTGGTCATACAACAAGACAACATGATCAGAAAAGCACAAGATTCCCAGAGTAAGTAAACATACAAGATCTGCTCAAAAGTGCCCATGGAACAAGTAGAGCCAGAATGACACAGAAGTCCCATCCATGGTTTCAGGTGGCTGTGGGGAGTCACTTCCTATGCTGGATCCTTCCCGCGCGACGGTAGGTATTATTCACTCCTTATGCCACGGCCCAAACAGCCATTCCCCTCCTTCCCTGAACGCTGTACTGTAATCTGTCACACAATACCGGGAGCAACTGATACCCATGATCCTGCACCTGGCCCAACACATGTCTGACTGCATGAGGGGGCACCGGGGTTCTCACTTTCACACCTAGCGGAGAAGGGAAGCGGCCTGTCGGCCTGGCAAAGTGCTGGGCAAACACTACGGTTTTACTTGTGACTCAGATAAGGGGTTGAGCTGGGCCGCACCCAACTCAAGGTGTGTTGCTGTCGGCTTAATCAGCAGGTAAGGGAAGTGTGCGTGCGCGTGTGTGAGAACTCAGGTGCCTCTGCACGCCATTTACGGCTAAGTGTGCCGCTCCCTTCCTGTGAGTCATCATCACATGAAGTTTCAGCGGCAGATTCCCTCCAAGCCTATGGAATTTGCATCTAACATGTCGTCGCACATACCACCCCCTACCCCAGACATTAAGAAGGTATGAGGAGGAGCAGATAAACCAGACCACCTTGATCAGATAGCATGTAATTGTGAAACGGTTCAAGTTATCACCCTTAAAATTACCAGGCCACATCTTAAAGGGTGTATGTTTATTGTATTTGAATTCTCATTCATTGGAGGACACATGCTAAACTACCTTTCATAGGTTACTTTATAATCGTTTTAAAGTAAAGTCTTAACTACTTCCTTTATGTGTCTGTTAACGGTTGAAGTATTTAGTCATTTGATGCTGGTCAATTCATAGTCATAAAGTTGTCAACATCTATCTTGAATACAGCATTTCATCTCCACAGCAAGTATAACCCTGTCTCAGATTCATACACCCACCCACACCCACAGACATTCTTACAGAAAAGCCATTGAAGTCAAAAGTCAACAGATTTGAAGTATGAACGTGTTTATTTACTGCTGGGAAGTACATTACAAATAGCCTTCTCTTTGTCGCCTCTGAGTCACAGAAGGTTGGTGGCACCTTCATTGGGGAGAACAGGCTAGTTGTAATGGCTGGAGCGTAATAAGTGGAATGGTATCAAATACATCAAACACATGATTTCCATGTGTTTGATGCCATTCCATTTGCTCCCTTCCAGCCATCATTATGAGCTTGTCCTCCACTCAGCAGCCTCCACTGCTCTGAGTGGATTCCAGTGGGCAAGTAGAGCCAAACGTGACCAAGCACTTACAGCCTAGACAGCCCAGTAGTGCCTTGTGTGTGAGTGAGTGTGTGTGTGGGGGCCCTGAGGAGTTTCCAGATAACCTTGCAGGGAGTGAGTGTTAAAGGGGCAGCCTCTCTCACTCTAACTCTCGCTCACTGCCTGCCTCCCTACTCCTATGCTGTGTTTTTTACTTTCCCTCGCTCTCTGCCATGAAGACCCTCTTACACGTGACTGCAGGGAGGCTTGAGTAGAGCAAGGGAACATTTTACCATGGTGGCGCTCCTGTCTTTCTTATGCCAGGCGGTAGAAAGCTTCTCAGATCTATGCAGCCCATACTGTGTTCTACGTCTAGTAGACTCTCAATGGAGGGATAGATTTTATTGTGTAGCGAAGCTCTTATGAATGTGAGGATCTATCCATCTTCCGACCTACATTGATATGAGTCACTGTACATGTGCTTCCTGCATGCCTGAAGGGGGGAGTTTGTACAGCGGCAGTTTCTGGAGCTTAAAAGAAAAAATACATTCCCAGAGATTTTGAAAATAAATCTCTGTTATAAGTGAGTTCATGTCTAAAGCACTTTCGTCTCCCCTTTCCTGTTCCTCAAATAAAGGTTCCTATGCCTTCGTTTTACAGATCCTATTAACATTGTACAGTCGCCTGCCTGTAGTCATATGAACTTTGTCCAAGTTACCTGTTTGAATACATTGATATATACAAAAGTGATTTTGGCTTTTCCCCCAAAGGTGATCTATTTGTCTGAAAACTTCCACATTCTTTCAACTACCCGTCTTGTAATGTACACGGAACACCCCGTTTGTGGTACACACTCCCTATTTTGTTGAAGATGGCTGTACAAAGGTGCACACAATCACTCATATACATTTCCTCTGTATGTGTAAATGCTACTCCTACCATATGTGAACTGAAATATGTTAAATCCCTGAAATATTCATCTGCTATGATTGTAGGCTAATCTGATGTAGCACATGTAGGATGATGGCCTATTCTACTTTGATACCGAAGTTACTTTTTCGTAGTAGGTTAGGAGAACTTAAGGAGCAGGTTGGGAGAATTAACGTAGGTTAAGGCAAAAATGCTCTCCTAACCTGCTACGAAAATCACTTTGTATCAAAGTGGTGTGAGAAGAGGGTTTCTACCAGTAGCATATGTAAGGAGGTGGCTCAACTCTGACCCCTTGTGGTGAAGATTTTGACAAGCAAGTTGTGGTGTTGATATATCTACATATACTGTAGAGGGCACTGTTTTCATATTTGGCAGTAGTGTCCACAATGAGATTTGGGTCATTCAAGCAAGTTTCAACGATACTCACCATTGTAGTGTAACAAGAAAGATGAATGACTGAGACAGACATGTTGGAAATGTTGACATTTATTGACAGTTAAAAAGAATCCACGTGGCACATTTGATATGAAAAAGTTATATTATAGCTAATAGGAAATTATATGAGTTTATAAAGGTTCTCTGACATAGTGAAATTCATATCAAAAGGTAAAGACACATTTACATAAGAGTATTTATCCAGGCCAGGCCTTACATCAAGATATAAAATACTGTAGCATTCGTTCTATCTTACTTCATTGTCCTTCCCCGTGCTTATCATTTTCCCGACATTACATCACACGTCTGTGAAAACATATCACGAGCAGATCATATTACTATCCCAGATCCATGTAGTCAAGCCCCACCCCCAAGAACAGTATTTCCAGGAATCCCCCTTGTGATTGCCCAAGGGATTCCTGGGAAAACTGGACCCCGGGAGCGAGGAAAGGGCCAGGGTAATGCAGTAAATGCACTCAGGAGGAGGTGGTGAATTAAAGCATGGAAAACACACCAGTAACTACGGTCTTTACTGGACGATACGGCTGTATGGAGCAGAGGTAAACATCATGGGTGGAGCGATGATATGGCATCTCAGATATGTGGCCAGACCTGGGAGAGAGAGAGAGAGGCTGGGAGTGGCAGCACCAGTCACGGGGGCCCTCCATTCCTAATATCCTGAACATAGATCTCCATTAGAAGACCATCCATAATAAGGCAGAGCGATAGAGACATGGGCCACCACTCAGACTGCCCACCCGTTGTAGCTGCGCCCTCCTTCCCGAGCTACAGTGCTTCATCTCAGACTCCCAATTGACCAGAGATGCAGCACTGCACCTGGGGCCTGAGGACCAAGCAATAGACCTACACGGTAAAACATCAATGCCAGTGTTCTGGCAGGCCCACCCAGATTTACCTTACCTGTCTTCTCTTCACATCACTATAGGATAGTTCTGACTAAGAAAGTTGGAGTTAGGCAAGAAACCAAAGAGTTTCTAAGACCCCAGTGCAGACTGACCTGTGGGTAAGAAGAGCAATGGAGGATTCTTTAGAGCGTTCAACGAACAGCATGAACCACACATAAGTACATTGTGACAGCTGTCTGTCTATACAGTCCCATTCCAGTAGGAAACTGTAAGAGGGAGGTACCATAAAGACTGAGGCTTGCTGTATATTGGGGGAATGAATGTGTGGGCTGTAAACGTTATGTTGGAGAACAGGAAATGACTTTGACCCCTGCCTGCCTGCATATTTAAATGTTGCTCCTTCCTGTCCCTGTGCCCTCAGCTCCTCACTCCCACTGACATTCCTCCCTGTTCCCACAACCCTAATCCCTGCAATCCCACTGACATTCCCAAATTCCCACACCCCTAATCCCTACATGGGGATTGGAGTACTTGGGGTGTTTTGGAATGCGTTTGACACTGATTTTTGAGGAGCTTCAGCCATGTTGGATTGTGGCCACAGAGTTTTAATCAGCAGCACGCTGTTGAGAGAGATGCTGCCATCATGACAGCAGGGGTGTGGGCCGTTCTCCTGTTCCAGCACGTTCTTCTCACAGCGACCACAGAGGGGGTAGGGTGCCAGGAGCATCGCCCAAACTAAACCCTTAACTGCAGGACACCCAGCCGCAGAGCAAACAAACAATTAAGTCCCAAATGGTACCCTATTCCCCATATAGTGCACTACTTTTGACCAGAGCCCTATGGGCCCATAGGGCTCTGGTCAAAAGTAGTGCACTACATAGGGAATAGGGTGCCAATTGGGACAAATCCCAGGAGCTCCCTCTCTCCCTCTGCTCTCAGCAAACTTCCTCTACGCTTCATATTACACCCAGGATTCCTCCATCAGCCTTGCCTCTCATCCCCGTGGCTATGAAATCTCTCACTAGATCACTGCTACTGTACTGGAGCTTCCATAAAAATTATCTAACTCATTCCACATACCATTAGCCTTGCTCTCACTCCTGCCCACATCAGGCCTCATGCACCACAAGGAGGCTTGAGAAGGAGGTGAAGGAGGGAGGATGAGAAGGAGGAGGAAGAGGAAGGAGATGGAAGAGAAGGAGGAGAGGTTGGGGGGAAGGAGGAGGAAGAGGAAGGAGACGGAAGAGAAGGAGGAGAGGTTGGGGGGAAGGAGGAGGAAGAGGAAGGAAACGGAAGAGAAGGAGGAGAGGTTGGGGGGGAGGAGGAGGAAGAGGAAGGAGATGGAAGAGAAGGAGGAGAGGTTGGGGGGAAGGGGGAGGAAACTCCCATGGAGCGCTGACACTTCATCTGATTTATATACAGTAATTATTGAATGTTTGTGCTAGGCTGATAGCTACAAATCGGAGTCAACGAAACACACAATTGAATCAGAGTAAAGAAGACACTATCAGCTCGTTCTGTCATGGGGAAGTGATGTTGTTGCGGGTCACTGGTGACAGTAAGGTTTCAGACAAATTACCTTGGATCTGATACACAGCGTTCCCCTCAGTGTCTGACTTTCGGCCAATTTAGACTGGCGGGCTGACTGTGCCCTTGAACAGTGTCTCTATCTGGCACGTTTCAGTGTGTGGACATGGACACCGCAGTGCATTACACAGCAACCAGACACTATGCTGAGCTCATATAAACACCTGTGACTGAGTGCTCAGTGTTTACCCTCAACCCAGGAAGAGGGATGGTGTAATCACACAATTGTTGCACAGGTCTGAGGGATTGCATAGGGGCCACTCACAGGGATACACCAGACTGTAGCCTACATGAAAACATTTTTTATTCTCTTTCATTTCTGAGAAGTTACATCAGTTGTCAATCACAGCCGTCATTTCTGACCCCTGAGGAGGTTTAGGCAGATAATTGGGCTGAGATAACGGAGCTGACATCATGTGATACTCACCTATTGGTTACAGTGTATGTGCTGCTCTTTGGTTCAGTCTGAAACAGGAAAAGACAGAGAGAAGAGAACAGTTAAACACCAGTCCCAGAAGACAGACAGCAGATCCACAAGGCTTCACACAGACACACAGGAACAGGACAGTCAATAGCATGGGCTCGTGGATAGTTGTGTCTAACTCTGTTTGGCTAAGGTATGGCCTGCAGAGATAGCTTAGTGATGACGACATAGATATAGAGAGATGCTCGGAGTTGTTCTCACAGTCCAAACTAAAGTGTCCAAAAGCTATAATAAATATTTAGGAGTACAATAAATCTCCTGTAATCTAATTAAAGGAGTTTTCAATTTATTCCAAAGAGAGAAAGCAACAACAACAAAAAAAGAATCCTAAAATAAAAATAAGAAACAACATGAGAAATCCGCAGCAGTTTTGAGCTATCTCCAAGGAGCTTTAGGTTGTCTCAAACCTCTCTCCTGGAGCCTCCCCGCGGCCCTTATAAGGAATTCTGAGCCAATTTTATTTTGGGATAAATGGAAAATGTAGCTGTACTTTGGTAAACATTCACTCTTTCGGGGTCTTTCAGGCTCTTGCAGGCAGGCGGTGATCATGGAAGCAGATAGTCTGTCACTGCTCTCAGCGTGCCCGCCCCTCCCCCACATCCCTCTCTCTTCCTCGTTCTCTCGCTCTCGCCGGCTGGCTGCATACATTCCCTTTTCTAGTCACAGCCTGCTGCTGGCTGACTTAAAAGGGAAAAGTGAGCCAAGGTGGAGAAGCCAGTAAAACCCTAGCGCAGTCACAAAGAAGGACTGCCATTTTGTCTAAATAATGTGTTGGGAACCTACTAGAGACTATAGTGAGGCATTACAGCAGTCAGGGTGTTGGT